>NC_143386.1:17849762-18157762 GCF_980474605.1 Leiobunum rupestre
AACACGAGGCTATAGGTCAATCCTAAACATGCATTGGGTATTTAAAGGAAAACTTTGGGAGATTATTATCAGTGTTTGATAATATTTCGAACAATGCCTCGTTATTCAGTAGCTGAGCGTACCGAGATAGTTGCCATTTACTATGGAGAAGCAGCGCAAAACCTTAGAAGAGTGACTGAAATCTTCGCAGAAAGACATCCAAATGGAGCACCATCTGTAAATACAGTAAGACGAGCAATTCACGATTTCAATCAATTTGGTAACTTGCAACCTAGGTTTCGCGGATTGGGTCAACCGGATTTAGACTTCGAGAACAATGTACTCGCGTACTTTGTGGCATATCCTCGTCATAGTTGCGCTAACGCCGCTGCTGATTTGGGTTGTTCTGCAAATCGTGTGTGGAAAATTCTTCGTAAGAATCGCTATCACCCATACAGAGCTACGCTCCACCAAGGACTAATTGACGGAGACCATCAAAGACGTTATGAATTTAGCAACTGGTTACTAAATGCTGTCCAAGAAGATAGACAATTTTTGCGCCATGTTTTGTTCTCCGACGAAGCGTCATTTTCTAGAGATGGGCCCTTTAATCATCAAAACAGCCATCTTTGGTCTGACATCAACCCACATTGGGGTTTTGAATATCATCACCAGGTTCAATTTGAACGGGTCAATGTTTGGGTTGGACTTGTTGGAAACCGTTTGATTGGTCCCTTTTTCCTGCCGACGAACCTCAACGGCCAAAGGTATTTACATTTTCTACAGAACGAACTGAGTGACGCAATCGACGACCTTCCATTGGCTGAAAGACGTCAGTTGTGGTTTCAGCAAGATGGCGCCCCTCCGCATTTTCCCCGGCAAGTAACTGAGCACCTCAACAACGAGTTTCCTGAAAGGTGGATAGGGAGAAATGGTCCAGTGCATTGGCCAGCAAGGTCACCTGACCTAACACCGCTGGATTATTTTCTCTGGGGATTCGTTAAAGCAAAGGTATACGCCACGCCCATTGAAACTAGGGAGGAACTCATTAGACGAATAATCAGTGCTTACCGAGACGTCACACCAGAAATGGTAGAGAAAGCGTTTGAGAACTTAATTGTCCGCGCACAAACCTGTGTTGCAGCCAATGGTGATATTATTGAAAATGTTTTTATGTGAATAAAATATCTGCATTTAAAAACCAAACGTGTACATTTGTTCAAGTGTGAAAACTCTACTACGTTTGTATTAGACTTGTTCCCTTTTCAATTATCGTTTCAAACAATCGTAATTTGGCTTCACCAACTTGTAAATTTTTCAAGCTCGAATTTTCACTGATAAATAAGTTGTTTTTCGTCGAGTGAACAATTTTAAGGGTTTTCGATGACGGCCTACAACTTTATAATAGAAATTTTTCATCTCGCAAATAGTGGTCGAAAAATAACAAATGCTCTTAAAGCGAAGATCAGATTTTTTTTTGAAAAGTAAAGCATTTCAAGTTTGCCAAAGTGTTGTTTATTCAAAGCAAAAATAATTTCGAGAAATGTTTATTAAACTGTCACTTTTTTGTCCTAATGTCAGACGTCAAATTTTATGTCATTCTATTGGTTTTCTCACTTTTAAAACCCCAGACTGACATCTCCAAATTAAAGAATATTTGAGACTATAAAAAACCAATAATAATCAGCTACATGTAGGCTAATACCCAAGGCTCCACTTTAGGCCCAAGTCATCTAGCGACTTATAATGCCTTAAACAGGTGGCCGGGTTACAATGCGTAGGAGGGTGGTGGCCAGCCCTTCATGCCACGTGAACCAACAGCTCCCTACACTTATTATTACCGTTAACATCGACAAGTTTTTATGGAAGGGTAATCCGAATAACTCAATGGAAAACCCCTTAAAATAATCATTTTTTAAATTATTTGATTAAACTCTGCCCACTAAGCCGACTTCATGTCTTTTAAGAAATTAACCAAAAAGTTTCTACGTTAAAAGGTTATTGATTTTTTATATTTGTGCTGACATACGAGGTTTTTTCAGATAACCCAGCCACCTGTTTAAGGCATTATAAGTCGCAAGATGACTTGGGCTTAAGGTGGAGCCTTGGGTATTAGCCTAGCTGATTATTATTATTATTTATTATAAATACATAATGCAAATTCTATAGTTTAAAAATTTTAATTCCTGGCAGTGTGTCAATGTCCTCTTATAGAACCTTTGAGTTCTATCAAGCCTAACTTTCAGGAAAAAGCATCAAAGCAAATTTCTTACCTTTTTAAGTAAAATAATGAGTCTTAAAACCATATCGTGTTAAATTGAGACACCTCGTGAATTTGATTTTTGAAGGAGGAGCTCCTTATACTTCGAACGACAGGGAGATTAGAAGCAACTTCAGGGGTTATTTCAACGTAGTCATTCTCTTAAAATTAAAATAATCATTTTTGCTGTCTCTCACACACACATATACACACAGAACTAAGTTATATTGTCTCCGCATCTTGGACTTAAAATCGTGGGGATAAACATTTGGTGACTAGGAAATATAAGTTAAAGACACTGGTTACGTTTCAGGTAAATATGATAAAAAATAATAAATTGTCGTTATTTAGGCCTAGATAAACTGAATACTTTCTGAAGTGGATCTTCAAAATTTCGACCACTTTTAAACAAAATTAATTAAATACTTAAAAATGGCGATAAGCCTAAAATTATAGTTTTAACTAAATACTTAGTTCATTTAATTATTTAATAATAAATTAAATATCACACTAGCTAGATAAAATATTCAGTTCTTTATTTAGGGATAGAACCAAATAATATATATTTATGTTCAATCCGTTAAAACCACATCGCCATAAACAAACGTTGTAGAATGTACATATTTACAAATCCAAACATGTCACTACGAATCGTTATTGGATTTTTTGTTTTTATTTATTTTTTAAACCTGTCATTAAAAATAATCAATAAAAGAGTCTTTTTCTTCTTGGCCCGTGGTGACCACATATGAAATATCCTACGTGAAAACCACTTAATAAACTCCACGAATATATAAGACAAATATGAAAAAGTGAAAAAAGGGTCGCATACTAATCCTAGTAAGGATCTTTGAACGGAACCTCCAATTCGTGATTTTTTGAACCACGTGACCAGGATAATCTGGTATTTCACAGATAACGTGTAGTTAAGTTGCTTTAGAAACGTGCAATTTCCTATTTCGTTTAAATTTAAAATAAATCAAATCTTTATACGCTAGGGAACCTAGACTATGCCTCGTATCGCTATGTCATCAAAAACCTATTAAATAGATTTAGCGGATAACTTTTAGAAGTGAGATTTCAATCTTTAAATTAGATTGTCAATCAACTTAAAATATAGACTTAAAACAACCGTTTCCCCCGCATTGCTTTCTGCTATGGAATCAAAATAATTTTAACGTTAGATAAAGCCTACTTCACTTCACCATGTTTTTTCATCTTTTAAATAAAATATATTTTTCTTGGTAACATTTAATCAAAATGAAACGAAAAATTGTTTCCAAACATTGCCAAGTAAGTAATTCAGATTTATGGGAAGGTATGCTTAAGGCCATTGATTATAGGTACGAAAGAGTTATCAAATTTCATAACTGTGGTAGTAAGTCTGAGCTATGATGTAAGGTTGGTGTTAATTTAGGCGTAAGCCGCAGATCAAGCAATGTATTCAGGAACCCTTTAGGATTAAAGATAATTTTAGGCATATTAGAGACCAATTTGAAGGGTACTTAAAAATACATACTGCAGCAGTGTGTCAGAATTTATAGCCCGGTGTACCTAGCAGCAGGGGCCACACCACCGGAGGCCTATCATCATAGTGTCCTACGCCAACGTCCCCAAAAATTGTCCTTCTTTTACAATGTAGATTTTTTTATAATGTTATTTATTTATTCTTATATCTCGTTTATTCGGTTTTTCTGCATATAAGCCAGCCTTTGCAGTTGTTATTCATAATAATAATAATAAATAAATAAGGGGGACCAAAATTTAAGTTGCTCTACGTGTCTTTTAAATTCTATGAGACGCGGGATTGAGAGTGCGTACCAGAATTGTTGGTTTTCGTCACTTTTGCAAAGTTTGTTGGAACTTATTTCGTTTCAAAACTGTCCAATTTCTGACGCAACACTTAAATCTTTTATTTCCGCATTTAAAGAGACATCAAAGTATAGCGTATCGACTGCTAAAGTTTTACCAATTTTAAAATATATTGAAAAAATTCTTGTAATAAATTAAACATGAATTTTCATTACCAGCTTGGACAAAATAACAATCCTGTGTATTTTTTTATTCTTATTGCTCCCATGTGCAGTGATATATTTGTTAGCTTAGGTAGGTACATTTGTAAGAATTGCAAATTTGAAATTTTTCGAAACTCCGAAAACCTTAACAGGAGCTGGAAACAAGCGTAAGAATGGAGTGTAAGAACTGCTTTATTCCTTGTGAATAAAGAAAACTAGATCCGAGTCTTACCAAAAATCGCCAAACGTGCCAACTCCAATCTCAAATACAATACTTTGAATTTACTTACTCTTAAAAAATTGCGTATTGCACCAAGGAGATTTAAACATTTCATCAGGCCATTATTTAGCGTACGCCAAGCCATTGCCCCTTGGATTAAGAGAAGGCCTAGAAATGGGCATGTGTTCAATTTTTGAAAGTGGCAAAATCAATTTCAGTTTTATGCCTCTGTTGGCCGAAAGATGGCCCTAGATCTTTCATTTTGACGTCATCAAGTCAGGCTGACCGCGAAAGATCGTCTGCTATTGCTTAAGGGCATTGGATTATGCGAGAATATTTAAAATTCCCGCCCTGATCGTCTCGATGTAAAGGTTGGAAATCGCGCCATCTACTGAGTGTTTCGCGAGCGTGTAAAAAATGTTTGCCGCCCCCAGTAGAAAAGATTTCAAGGCCTTCTTTTAATCCAGGGGGCAATGGCCAAGCACAACTTTCAGGCTTGGAGTTGTTACGACTGCTCTCGTAAATCAGATTTAAACAATCCAGATATAGGTAAAGAAAATGGTAATAATTTTAAATTGAGAAAAAGTTATAAGCCCGTATTAATAAGAAATGCCGCTACTCAATTGTTTAATTCTGAACCTAGAACTAACGAGGAACCAGCTTTAGGAAGAAATGCTCAATTTGTTAATTTGGAAACTCGAACTAACGATAACCAAGTATTAGAACCTTTAGAAGATTACGAGATAACATTTTCTGAGAACGATCCTTCTCCTAACCCTTTTAGTCCTTTTCTCGTTAATATTGACCCTCTTTACCAAACTAGCAGCCCCGCTGCTATGGATACTGAAACTTCTCAACTTCATGAAGGTATTTTCACTCCTGTGGAAAAGAATTTATCTCCCTATAGCACTGTCTTTTCTGAGACTTCTATAGATTCGCTTGAAACAAAAATCTATGAAACGGAAGAAATACCCATAAATGATATTTCCTCATTCATAATTGGTAAAAATCCCGCAAGTGAAATCGAGCTAAACGAGTCCGAGGGGCTAACCACTCTTAGAAAGTCTGTACACCAGATTACGCTTAGATTAGCACTGCTAAAGGCAGGGACTTCAAAGATTACGCGTAATCCCATTAGTACAGTCAAAGGTACGGATCTGTACACCGATTACGCGGAGTGATCAGCCCCTCGAACGAGTCTTCAACAAAAATGCCAGTTTTAACATGTCACTAGCTGAGTGGGAAAAGATGAGCAAATGGCGATATTCCCGTACTTCCTTAAACCCAAAATATTACGCACCATCCAATTCACCAAGAGGTGTCATCTTTATGTGCAATCTTTACTGATCTAGAAAGAAATTAGCAGAAAACCCATGCCCAGCAGAATGTAGGGTCAATATATTTGAAGATCTTCACAGCGGATTTATACATTTAACATATATACTATTATATATATATATATATATATATATATATATATATATATATATATATATATATATATATATATATATATATATATATATATATATATATATATATATATTCTATTCTGGTATGCAACGGGCTCTGTCGCCAAAAAGCAGGGACAAAAATTTAATGTATTATGCAATAGTCATGAGACATCCGAATATAGAAGGTGAAACTTCAGTCCCAATACCTTTGGCCGAATTACTAACGGACGATCAAAGATTGAATATTATTCGAAACTGGTTTTCTAGTTTTCTAAGGGCACAGGTATCACTCCTAGGAGCAAGTCGTACCGATATCAAGAAACCAGCTGTAATTTATAGCTATAGAAGTTTAGTTTTAATAAGCGCTGCTTTAAAGGAATTTAATAACATGACCTTAGAAATGTACTTGGAAAAATGTAAAAATTTTCTAATCGGTCAAGTTACTGAAAATGACTTAGATATGACTATAATACAGATTGGAAATTGTCATATGATGAAAGATGCTAGTATTCTCGCAAATAAATGCTATAATAAAAAGCGAGAATTAGGAATGTATATGGTAAGCATAATAATTAACAGTTCCCTATTAGAGGAAGTGAAAAACAAAATCTACAGCGTCGCTGTTGTTCTCCTTTCCAAATTTAAAGATAAGATTTCCAGCTATGTTAATGTGTTACAAGGGAAGTTGAAAGATTATTCGGAAATTTGTATTTCCGAGTCATCGGAAGATGGCGGTTCTAGTTCGTATGAGGCATGTTACGACGAAGAATTGGATCTATTATCGCATGGAAAATTTCCATATTTCAAACATTTATGCGATAGTATAATACAAGAGGCAAAGTCTGATATTGCCAAGTACCGAATTGAGAGAGACAAAGTTGAAAATGATTAGCTTGGTGCTGAATTCTTAGAGTTCATGAAAAAACTATATTCCTACACTTCCTCTTTGGACTAGAATTCTTTTGGGTGATTTTAGTAGACATTTGGAAGCTCAATCTCAATGTGTTCCACGAACCTATAAACCTTGGAATAATTTCATAGACAGGCTTGTTAATTACATCGATTATCAAGTTCATACTAAAGGGCACGTAGAATGTTTCCATAAAATTCTCAAAGAACATGGAATTTATAACCAAATGCGTAGAGTTGATGTAGCAGTTAAGAAATTGGCGAAATTACACCAAGACTTAATTCTCCGCAGTGCTATACTTTCAAATAAACAAGCGCCAAATCAAGCTCGTAGGTATCTCGAGGTGAAAGATACCTACAAACCTAGAAATATCCATACAAAAAGAGACGAATTAAAAACCATTAATTTGAAAAGTTATTTTAGCAGCCCCTTCCTAAAATCAGAAAAAACGTTGTTACAACATAGCTAAATGTTATACAACAGAGATAAGAGTCATGCCATAAGCAAATAGTTCTAAAAGAAAGAAATTGCTAAATATCAGAGTGCACCACGGGTAGCTAGTGAGGTAAAATGTATTGTTTTTCTAAAACTACGCGAAACGTCGTCTGTTCACCGAGGCTTAGGAAGCTAGACGTCTGTTAGTTAATAATAATGGAAAACGTACATAAATTAATTATTTATTTGGAAAACCTTACGCGTCCGTTTATTTTGGAAAGAAGAGAGTTATTTCTAGTATTTTTAAAGTCTAAAAATGTATGCAAATATCTGTTAGAGCTTCTGAAGTTATATGAAAACCTAAAAGGCAAATTTAAACCATATGTTCCTAAAAAACGTGGGAGGCCGAAGAAAAAGATTCCAATAGATAATGAAGAAGTGGAAGAAATTGAAATTATAGATCAGACCAAAATTAGGACCAATAAAGCAATGGCTGAAGTAACAGTAAATTTTTTTTCACAAGCAAGGGAATTAAGAGAGCTTAATCTTAATACTTCTGGTCATGATGAAGCGATGTTCGTCAATATTATCACAACAGAAACATTAACTTTTTGTAAAGTCTTGGAGAAGTTCCCTGAAAAGTTACAACCTGCCAAAATTAACGTAGATGTCGTACAAGATGAATTAATAAATAGCATTCCAGTAAATCTTGTGGAAGAAACAGATTCAGCTCTCTATAAACTTGGAGGTGGTTGCCTTGTAGAAATTTCAAATAGAACACGGCTAAGCAGTATTAAAATGAAATACCCGTTTAAGAAGAGAATGCGTGACCATAACCTGTTAAAGTGCACCACGAATATTCGTATGAATGACCAGGAGAAGGTAGACTTGCCGATAGATTTAAGGATTAGGGATAATGGAAAAATGCATTTCCCCAAGAAAAGTTTTATTCCATTTATTCGGGGTGTAAATGCAAAAGTATGTGAAATCGCAAACAGTAAATCCCTAATTAAATATGGATCAAAAATGATAAAGGTAATGTACTAATGTTTTAATTTTGTCTCGTAATTGTAGAAAGTGTATTATCTAAACTATATTTACATTTTAGAAATGTGTGCAAGAAAGTTTTGCTTTGCTGAAAAAAGATGATTTTAAAACTCTGTTTTATGAAGCGTTACCAAAAGATGTAGAATGGCATTCACTAGAAATAGAAAATTTTTACTGCGAGTGGACTCGTAAAATGATACACGCAAGAATACAAGAATTTATATCTAGTCATCTGAAACGTGGAAAAGGAGGGTATACCTTAAGAAACCAATTATTCAGTATTAAAGAGAAAAGTCAAAAGAAAAGTGATACAAAAAATGAAAAAAAAAGTGATACAAAAAATGACAAAAAAGTGATACAAAAAATGAAAAAAGAAATGGTAAAAAAAATGAAAAAAGAAGTGATAAGAAGAGTGTGATAAAAATTCCTAGTAATTGTTCCTTAACTTTACAAAGCAGTATTCAAAGTTCCTCTCCATCACATTTGGCCTTAAAAGAAATGTCACCTACTCATCTGAAGTTAAATAACGAAACTGCATCACCCAGAGTTACTAGTCAACGTTTAAAGAAAAGGAAGCTGGTAAGGGAATTTGAAGTTGTTGATGATCAAAATATATGTATGTCTGATGATATTAAAAGTGAGAAGAGATCTGTTAGAAATAAAAAAAAAAAGTTAGATAATGATTTTTTTATGATTAAGACAATTTATTGTTTTAAACCTAAGTACAAATTTTTAAGTGAAAAAGGATAAACAATTAATAATTCTATTAAAAGTGAGAAGAGATCTGATAAAGTTAGATAATGTTTTTTTTTATGATTAAGACAATTTATTGTTTTAAACCTAAGTACCAATTTTTAAATGAAATAATGGTAGAAAATTAATAATTCTATTAAAAATTAGAGATCTTTTAAAAATGAAAAACAGATAATTAATTGTTTTAAACTTAACATTTTACTTAAATTTTAAAGGTTTGATTAAATATCAGAAATACATGAATATTGACAAATATTTTTTCTAACTGTTAAATGAGATGCTACTATACAAATTACTTTTTATTAGTTGTTAAATAAGCTTCATTAATTAAAATTAACTGGCCACGATGAAATTTATTTGAAGTGTTCTTTCCTTGTACATTTCTCCTAATTGTTACGGCTTTTCTCCCACTAACATACGATGCACTTGTAATTTTGCCTCCTGACGCATACTTTATTTGTGAGAACAGACTTTCAATTGCACTTCCTGTGATTCTTATAAAAGAGAGGAAGTAACCCGGGCACAGGTTAAAAAATTCTCTCGCTAAGCCCTTAAATCCATAGTACATCACGCGAAGTAAGTCCCAAGTTTGCCAATATATGAATACAGTTTGTTTTGAACTATTCAAATTTACCTCGGGATCACTTTCAATAATTTCCTTCAACCAATTTTCAAAAAACGAAAGGCCTTTTTCCATAGACTGAAGTACTTTGGAATTCATATCTTCAACTCGTTGCGCTCTGAGAGTTCCATTTTCAAATAATTGATTGCATGCTTTTAAGTAATCATATGTTAATTTGGAAATATTTCGTTGGTTTTCTGAGCTAGTGGTTCCATGCGCAAATCCGTAAAGCTCACTCATCACTTCTTCTTGTTGAAGGTCCTTACTTGGTGCTACGTTGAGTCGGGTCCAAGCATCCCGTTCAATGTAGCTCTTTAACAAATGTCTGGCTACCCGCATTTCACCATTTTTGGTCCTTTCTTCATCTCTCTTATGAACGTCTTCAATATTGTGCCAACCAAATGACACGCCATTTCTTGAAAAATCTTTAGGTCCGTCCTTCCTTGATACATATAATTGCCCAATTAAGTTTTTTAACTCATGGAAAGGGCAAACTATCCAGTGTATTAATCTTCGTTCTTCTGAAAATGGATTCTGAAAACTAGGGTCAATTGAGAAGTCATACAATCCGTCAATACTCTTTTGATATACAAATGCACCTCTCTTCCCCATGGTAATTTTCATAAGAGCTAAATTTTCAGCCGCACCATCACACACAATCCCTACAACTTTGAACTGATACAATTCAAAAGCCTCGATAGTCTGGTATAAAGTTGTAGCCAATTTCTTTTGCTGAAATGGGTACGCAGAAGTAAAATAGGGGCCAATGACATCAGTCCAGATGTCAGATCTCTCCATAAAAATTGGAGGATGTAATTAGTAGGAGAAGGTGGTTCGGGAGTTTGGTCCTTGTATATATCTGTTAGCTCTGGCCAGTCATTTTGGTCCATTGCGAATCCAACAAACTCGTGTGTTATACTATCTATAACTTTCACTTCATCAAATATTAGTATTCCAGTTCCAGTTGGAACCAATTGGCCCTTAGCTTCCTTTTCCATTTTAAAATTCTGATATTTAATTTGTTCTTCAGCTAGGTAATAATAATAATAATAATAATCAGCTAGGCTAATACCCAAGGCACCACCTTAGGCCTAAGTCATCGAGCGACTTTTAAAGCCCTTAATTCAGGTGGCCGGGTTACAATGCGTAGGAGGGTGGTGGCAAGCCCTGCAAGCCACGCGAGCCAACAGCTCCCTACACTAACTATTGCCCAGGTTTATGGTTAAGCTTGCGCGTTTTTTCTTTCAAGGTGGAAATACTGGGTAGATTTAGGATCTTGAAGCTTCGCAAAGCTTCGTAAGCTGATGGGCTACGGCTACAAACCGCTAGCGCAATTCTTAGGGTAATAGCGTTCCACTCTCGGATGTGTGGAGTAAGAGATTTCTGTTGTTGTGTAAAGAAATGTTTTTTTTTTCTTCCAAATGTTTTTGCATTGAGTCATGATCCCATGACGCTTTTAGGATGTCTTGTGTTTGACCAGAAGTGGAGTTTAATGTTTCTTCAAGTGTAGAGCTGAATTTTTCATTAAAGAGTTTCACTACGTTTGTCATCTCAGTTGAGCCTTCAATACTTAAATTCACTGTTCTAAGTTTTAATTCCGCATCCAACTTAGAGACCTTTTGCTTGAAGAAAGAACGATTCTTCTTTATTCGAGATAAACGAACTGATTTGCTTTTTGGTGTTAAGTACTTAATTGGAAAATTCCTTGAGTCTTTGCCGTTTAAGTTTTCTATTTGGAGATTCCTCTGCCGTACGCTTTTTAGATTTTGCGATGCTATTTCCAACATACCAACAATTTTGACATTGTACCTTATTTCCTTTTCTAAAAGAAATTTTTCTGTCTTTTGGAAGTTCATAAAATACTTTACATTTTATAGACTGGTACCGCGTAAAAGGATAATTAATTTCAATTAAGCTCTTTGGTAATGTACAATTTGCATTTTCAACCTTCACTGGATTAATTCCTGAACAAAATACATGACCCAGTTGGCCAGTGATGACTTCGAATGTATGGATTAATGTATCAAGATTTATATTTCCATCCTTGATAATATCAAATTTTAATGGTTGTTTAAATACTATATTTAGAACACAGTGTCCATCAGCCCATATGAGTAGATTGGTTGGTTCCTCACCAAATTCTTCAGATAAAATACCAATGCTTCGTTTTCTGTTTATTTTCATTACAGACGTATTATTGCAGTCTTCATTCATCTAAAAGTATGTTTAATATTAAATCAGTATAGTAAATATAACAGTGCCGAAGGTTAAATAGAAAATCATACCTGATAAGATAATTCACTAGGAAACTGAAGATCTATAATTTTAGCAACTTGGTCAAATAAAGGTGGCCAGTCTAGAATTTAGGTTTGCGTGCTAGCAACTTTTTTTGACAGTTCTAAAACCGTAGGTTGTCGGTCAGTAATTGTAAACTTATCCACGGGTTTTGACTTTTCACTCAAATGTAAAGGCATGAAATAGCACTGGGTACTAGCATTTTTAGTTTTGAGCAAAGGCTTATCGCGTATTATACTCAATGCCGTTGACAATTCTAGTGGTTTAATTATATTGCAAAGTACCGATTTGTCTCTTAACTTTGGCTTGTTTTGTAGAAAAAAATTGCACTGTGTAAAAGCATCCATACTCGACATTTTGAAGGTTTTCGTATAAAACTTATACATGAAAATTATCGTGGTTTAAAATTTTTACACAGACTAAAAATTATGTACGTGAAGCTTCTTTTTAGTTTGTGTAAATCAATAGTTTACCTAGACAACACCAGGTGGCCTATTCAAACACTCACCCCGGAGAAGGAGATTTTTTTTTGAGGAGGGCGGGATGACAGACCTCGTTTAAGAAGGGGGAAACGGAGAATTTGCGTCTAGCGTTAGACAGAGATGGGCGACGCACAGTGCGAAAACCGAAAGAGCGAAAAATCGGTCGCTCTTTCGCTCTCACGTGAAGCGCTCCCTCTTAAAGAGCGTATTTCCCCCTCTTTCGACGCTCTCTCTCTCGGCGCTCTCGCTCTGGAGGAAGAGCGCCAGAAAAAAGGGCGGTGATTTCGCTCCCCTCTCGCACTTGCTATTGTGGGCTCTTCGCGAAGAGCGTATTTTCCCCTCTTTCGTCAAGTCGCCCTTTTAAAAGTGCGACGCTCTCGTCCCTCTCGATTCCGCTCTTTTCATTTCCGTGGCGCGCTTCGAAAGGGCGCGAATTTCGAATTTCAATATTTTCTCACCCTTTAATGGATTCGAAATCAGAATTTCTATTTATTATAAACGTCCAAAAATTAATAATTGGGAAAATATTTAAATGTAGTTTATTTTTGTGTGATTAATTGTTCGAGTTTCAAGATATGAAGTCATACTTAACAACCTACGCTTCGTATTGTGGTGTGCCCAATTTGTGTTTTATTTTAAGCTTATTTATTTTTATTGTAAGAGAACTTCCTTACCTATTTAATGTAAGATTTTTTAAATGAAAGCTTATTTCAGAGTTTTCGTCCATGTATAGCAAGTAAGCCTATTTAAAGGTTTTCGTCCTGTGTAGAAAGTAAGCATATTTCAATGTTTTCGGCCAAGATATTTTAATACTACGGTAAATTTTAGTGGCTAATTTAGAAATTGTGATTTTTCGACGCATTTTACTGGTCTCTCATTAATTAATATATCTACTATCCTGCCCCACACACAAATACCCTGGTGGTAGACCAACGTGTTCTGCGGTTGGCCTACCACCAGGGTATAGACCCATAACAAAAGAGGGGCCGCAGACGAGGCTTAAGTGAGACCTCTGGACGGAACATCCTGTTTGTGACGTTTTGAACCATGTGACCGCCATTGAAATATACAGGCGGAAGTAAGGAAACGGATGTTCCGTCCAAATGCTGAGTTGCCAGGCAAAAATAGTCGCTGATAATTTCGGTTCATGTATTTCTGACGTCATGGTCTTCCGTTAAAAATCTAACGGATGGTGGTCCACTTAAACACAATTTATCGCCAAACGTAAGTACGAGTAAACCAATATAACCGCATGTTGTGAACGAAGAAATGAAAAAAAAAAATTGTTTTTAAAATGATAAGTGCAGTTGGGTTTTAATTTAAAACGAATTAGGGAAATAAAGAACACCGATTTTGACTATTCGGAATTCGAAACTGCGGTACTTTTGGAATCAGATATTAGGTATACCTTCAACAAGCAAGGAGAACATTATTTACCACAGGATTTACTAGATATATTGGAAAATCCAAATAATACAGATTTTTTGTGGGCTCAAGAACAATACCATCATTGGTTTAACACTGGATATCGATGGCCCTTGGTGTCTAACCCAACAGGAAAACAATTACTGCAAAGAAGTCGTTCAAACTGCGGACGAAAGACTGCTAAATAACGCTAACAAGCATAGGTTAACTGGCACTTAAGCCTTTTATGAAGATCAAATTTTGTTACGAAACAAAATTAATAACTGGATTGAACAGGAGCTGAGAATGAACCCTCAATTATCACGCACACAAGGTTTTGCATTGCTAGATCTATCGCCATATTTTATAGAGGATCTAAATTTCCACGACTTTTATATTGAAGACAAACCTAAAATTAGGGGACTCTCACCTTGTCGGAGACAATTAAATTTTTCAGAACCTTCCTGAATTTTAAAACGATAAATAAAAATTTAGAAATGCGGTCAATGAAAAAAAGCTATACAAGACGTTAAAAACAAGTCCAAAACCGTGAAGAGAAAATAAATTTTGAAATACTAGATATTATAAAATTATTATTACTCAAGCCGAATCATATAAATTAAATACCCTATAATCAAAACAGCGATTCATTTTATGTTCTAAATTGGAACTTCTATAGCTCTTTAAGGAAAAGGATAAAAGGTAACTCGACAGACAAGGTAACATTATAAAGGGCCAAATTTGATCCCTTTCTTCAATCTGTGATATGGTAACTACACCCGCTTCTGTAATAACGCAAAAATAATTTTGATAGGAAACCATTTCAGGTAATCGACAAACAAGGTTACATTATAAAGGGTACAAATAGTAGTGTTAAATATTTTAATTTCAGGTCGGTTCTATGTGCGGTTATGGCGCTATAAAGGGCCAAATTTGATCCATCCCTTCAATCTGTGATATGGTTATTAAACTGGCTTCTGTAATAACGTTAAAATAATTTTACTATGATGGTCACAAAATTACAAATTTTCATAATTTGAGAGGGCATTCTTGCATAGGTGTGCTTTACCGCATATCATTGGAGCAGTTGATTGTACGCATGTGAATATAAAGGCACCAAGCGAAAATGCCGTAGAGTATCTGAACCGACATCGAAACCACTCAATCAATATCCAAATAGTCTGTGATAATAACCTCAGGATTCTTAATGTCGTTGCCCGTTGGTCTGGCTGCATACATGATTCTTTCATTTGGCGTAACTGTGGGTTATTCCAAAGTTTTGTTAATGGTAGAATGCCTTTAGGTTATTTACTTGGTGATAATGGTTACGGACTGCAACCTTGGCTGATAACTCCCATCTTGGATGCTGTTACACTTAATGAGCTAGAATTTAATAACAGACATAAACGAGGTAAAGTGTAACTATTATTGTAAGTTTCCAATAATCAAAAGACGTTGATATAATAGGAAGAAACGTTATTGAACATCTAAATGGCGTATTAAAATCAAGATTTAGGTGTCTTGATGAAAGTGGAGGACATTTGTGCTATGAGCCGGCAAAAGTCTGTGAAATTATCACAGCTTGTGGTTATTTGCACAATTATTGCATTGACAACAACGTTCCTCACCCTGTAGCACCTGGTAAATAAAAATTGTTAAATATTAAGACTTGAACTTTAATTATTTCTGAAACATTTTGGCTCTTACTTATAGCGCAGGTAGCTGAAGATGTATTAAGGATTGCTGCGGCCCATGAAATACAAAATGACGAGTTAGAGGAAGTGGGAGAGGACAACTTTCTCGAACGTGAATGACTTACGACAACAGCTTGTAGACCTCTCTATTGCACACTAAAGGTATCGTCAAATTTTATTTAACATTTTTATGAATAAAAAATCATGTGTGAGTTATTTCATTTCCACACCACCCTGGAGGTAGAAATAATGGCGCGTTTTTTTACGAGGTATCCCATCATCACATTTAGTTACAATAACTGAAATTGGGTTCAGGCCTAAATCCTCGGGTATCATAACCTGAAAATTAATTTAACGACTCATCTACCACAACAGGTGGCTGCAATTGACCAGCAGTGACTGCTAGCAATAGCTGTCATATGGCTTCCGTCTTTCGCTCTTCACAAGCCACCAACCTTTCAAGGGCATCAGCGAACCTTTTACAACTGTCGGCCACTACTTCAAGAGCTGAAGCATTCCTCTCCGAGGTTTCAGCTACTCGAATCAAAGAGTCCCTTATTTCTTGCTGAGTTTCCTTCAACTCCACAATTTCCACAGCAAGCTTTTTTCCCTCCGAGGCAAAACCGTCCAGGGCATCACCAATTCTCTCCTTAAACGGGAGAGAACGTTTCTTTGAAGGCGGAACTATAAGAAGAATAGGGTTGAGCTTCAAGTGGAAGTTTCCCTGCCTACGACTGATGACGACCAAGCAGCCAGAAACTGATTTGAGGATAGTTTTCTCAAATCAGTCTCGTAGTGGATATTATAAAAACATCTCCCCACCAGGTATTGCCCTTTTTTTGCAAATGTTATTCGTACTCATGTTATAAATTTTACCAGCAGATGTTTTTGATAACACTTCTGGCCGTGCACTCGGAACATCTACAATTGGGGTGGTACTGTCTTCGTCCTGCTCTTGGAAGCTATGTGTAGAGCTTTGAACGCTTTCACCCTGTTGACCATCATCGAAACCCATAACAACATTTGTATTACTATGAACAACAAGTCCAAATTGATAGCAATCTTACTGGAAATGGAAATTCCACTTGTGATGTCATGTGCCACAGCATTAAATAGCCTCTGAAAAGGATTACTATCGCCGCCAGTTTCTTTAGTTGATTGGCCATCCCTAGAAATGTATAATAGCTAAGGTTAATACGAATAATTCAATTTATTGGTAATTTTCAGGGCTATTTCATTCACAAACTGGAAGGTCTCTGGATCATTCCTTACAAAAGCATTTAAATTTGTAATTATTAGTGCTTTACACATATTCGCATGTTTTTCCTGTATTTAAATATTTTGGCTTTGCTTATTTTTCCATGTTAATGTTTGGGCTGTATGTAATTTGTATATCGTGCAATGGTTTTTTTTATCTTTTCCTCATTATTCAGTTAAACATTTTATTCAGCTTTTACCATTATATTTAAATTGTACTACAGTGGCTTTAATATTTGGAATGTAATACGCTGTATTATGTTTGAGAAAGTACGTTACAAATAAAAATGTTTACTCTGTACTTCCAGAAGCTGCTACATCATATGCGGTGTCGATACCACGTGGTATTCCGGCATATGACACCTCTGCAATTAGAACTTTAACCCTCTCTTCCAATGGAGTAAGTTCTGGCAAATCAAATGCTGAACCTCCGCCAGTTTGTTTAATCTTCGCATTTATTGAAGCGGCAGTGCTTCCACATGCGGGGATTTTTTCCCTTTTCCGGGATTTTTCAACCTTCCAAAATGCTAAAAGGGAATAATGCAATTTAAGAGGGAATACGGGAAAAGTACGGGAAAACGGCATTTCGCGGGGGAGAAATGAGGGAAAATTGTTCTTAGCAGGGGAAGAAAGGGATTTTTTAGCATTTCTAATCACAAAGCCTGTTGTAGTCGTACTCTAAATGTATATTTAGTCCATGGATATGTTATGAGTCACAGGTGTAAAAAATATTTCCAATACGTTAGATAAAAATGAAAGTCATGATCTACATATCCATTTGAGACTTTTGAGGAATTTTATTTATAAAATTATTCAAATGTAAGTAATTTCGTTCAAAATAAAACCTTATATTTGGAATTCTTTTCAGAATTAAACTGAATATTTATATAAATTAGTACTAAAAGCTCAAAAATATAGCGAGGGATAAAAATGGGTATTTCCAATCCAAAAATGGGATAAAAGAGATTTTTTGTTAAATGAAATTATCGCCAGAGGGAAATTTTAGACATCAAATGTGGAAGCCCTGTGAAGCGGCTTTAGCCCGGACACTTGATTTTAAAGTATTCCACTTCTTGCGGATATCAGAGTGATTCCTATCTTGTGAGCCAATGCCGTTGACTGCGTTAGTTACTCCTATCCATAATTTGTGCTACATGGGTGTTCAGAGCACCTTGATAAAATATATAAAATAATTTTTATAGAGGTAACGCGATAACTTTCTAAATTCCTCTCAAAATATATAAAATAATTTTTAGAAAAGTAACGCTAGAACTTTCTAAATTCATCTCAAAATATATGAAATAAGTTTTAGAAAGGTAACGCGATAACTTTCTAAATTCCTCTCAGCATGCCTTCATTAACAAGAGGTTTCGTAATGCACCTTTATGTTGACGAAGTTCTGAAAAGTTTCGTTCCTCCATCTTTGAAACCAGAATATTGGTTTCTTCATCAGAAAAGGCTCTGTCTTTAACCTTCTTAGGTCTCATTACCAAGGGAAAATTTTCTCAAAATTATAAGTGTATTAGCTTGTGATACAAATAATCAAAACCAACAAAAGATGATTTTTTTTATTTTAACATGACTTTTGTAACCGATATGGATTCCAGTAGACCTGGGATCGAGCCTAAAGTATTAAAATCGTACTAGCAATAACTAACAAGACAATAAAGGATGACTAGAAATGGACGTTTAATGTTTTATCTTTCTACATCGATATAATACAAATCACTTAGGCGAACTAAATGAAAGTAATTTGTGAGGGTCATAAATAGATGGCGAACTGAATTCAGATAATTTGTTACGGTCACTAATAGATGGCAGGCCACTAAGCTGGGAGCTGAAAATAAACAGACTATTAAGTTACTGCTTAGTCCAGCCTCCAGGCCATATTAAATAGTCTATGAGTGAACTGCCTTAGGCTGAACTGAACTATCTATATCATCTTTGCGTCATAGTAATGACGTTTGATAAGCCATTAGAAGGGCCAAAGCAAGAAGGCTTGAATGGGGGGGAGGGAGAACTGTTTCCTGTGTATTTCAGCCAACCAGAGCTTCTTAAGCAAGAGGGCGGTTCGACAGTTCCTCTCTTGCCTAGGGGGTCATGCAGAATACGGCTGAATATCTTTATTATGAAAAAGCTTAATTTCTTACGTTTTAAGAAAATGTATTGATATTTATTTTTGTCCTTCGATTTGGATATGTAATATCTAATATATAAAATAAATAATAGTTGATAATAAAATGTATTAGTAAAAACGTTTCATTTTTCGTTTATAAAAAATGTATATTGTTTAATTTTGTCTTTGTTTTTTGATATTTTATGTTTGGTTCTGAAGGCGTCCAGCGATATCCGGAATAAAAATAGGAAAACGTCTCTTATTGCTTTCCCTCTTTTTTTCTGGCATATAGATGGTGGTCAATCAATTAGTCTTCGAAACTTTCATAAAGAGGTAGATTTGCGAAACTAGCGAAAAGAGTTAACAGGGTGCGAGATTAGCGCCCCGTGTATTTTCCCGTCATTATCCACGTAGTTCATCTCCTCAGTGCTCACATTTAAAAAATAAGGTAAGCTTACCCGATTCCTTTTATTAATATCATTTTTCTTCAATTTTAATATGTCACGATAAATAATGTATTTCATGTTTCGTTATACTTAAATAATTTAAAATTGAGAGAAACCGACGCTATTCTTTCCAATATTTAACCTAAACTTTTTTGAGATAAAACCGGGTACACGAAGACGAAGTTTATGTCTGGATAATATTAAAAGGACTCAGTTTTATGAACAATATCAGGAGGAAATAGGGGGAGTAGCTCAGTCTAGCTTTGGCTAGTACAAGGCGTCGGTTATCCCTAGAAAACCCGTTCGAGCCAAAGATATTTCAAATTAGCCAATCAAGAGAAGATCTTGGTTGTGAAAAATAGCACGTTCAATTTCGGCATAGTGGAACCTAGTGAAAAGAATTTTAACTACTCGGGAGTGTTTACGGCGTATATTGGCGGATTCTTGATAATTGTTTTAGTAAGTTCGTTCGATGGTTTTAAGTCGTAAAATGAATATATTATATGTGAATTAAACTATAAAGATAAAAGGGATAAGAAAATTCAAATTTTGTTTAAGGGAAAAGTTAAATCGGTTCTAACTAAACCAGAAGTAAAAGATAAATCAATTTCCACTGAGACTGAGAGGTTAAGCCTTGTCGACTTAAATGATGGGGATACTCGGGATAGGGCTTATGGCCGCTGTGGTGTTTCAAATACTAAGGAATTAATACGTGATACAACCATACTAGAAACTAGGAGGATGAAAGTGGACTTCTGGAGTGGAAATCGGAGTGCAGCATGAATGCCAACCTCAAACTCTTGGACATAAGTTAAAAACTGACATCTAGCGTAGAAAATTTTCAAATTTTAAAAATTTTCTGCATTGGTTCTTTTAATCGGGCTGGGAATCTGGAACACGTGGGAATGTTTATTTGTTTTTAACGGATAATAATTCTTATTCCTACCAGGTTTAAGAACTGGGTAAAAAGTTATATTCTTATAATCACTACCACAATTATCAAAGCAGCAGTATTTCCCCTTAATCTAACTCATATTTAAACGCATTCTACTTTAACTATTTAAACAATCATATTGAATTTGTTTCCACTATTAAAATCCGTTCGGGGTTCTTTCGTGACTAAAATCCCTTACTGCCTGAGAAATTCAAAATTCCAAAGTTTAAAACAACTAGCAGACGAAATTCCAAAAAAAAAAATAGTTGCTGTGGCTGTCATGGGATGGCGCTAAAAATCGTAAGTCCAAAGGTTTGAGTGGCCTTAGAGATATCGGGGAGGCCGTATTGGGGGGATACAATTTTCTATTCCAGGATGAGTAGTCTTCATCTTCCTAGCTAGAAATAGGAGTAATTGGCGCTAAACAAAACAGTGAATTTAGTAAATGTAAAAGGCGCGGTTCTGATTTACCTGGTGGTGCTGACATTCAGCCTAAACGATTAAGACATTCTATAGCCCAGTGATTTCTAACGAGGCTATAAAACTAGTTTATCAACTTATTGAATACCGTTCTGGTAGGTTTAAACTAAATGAATTAATAACTACATTAAGTAGTGGTTTAAGTGTAATTAATAATTTGTAGAGCTTGTTTGCGTTGTTCAAAATTCGTTTGATGGTTCCGTGTCAGCTATGGAGGTTTCACGAACTTACATGCTTAGGGACATTGGGGTCTATATGAAATACCTGTCAGATTTAGGTTCTCTACAGATGGGATACTCGCAATCATCGTAGTTTTTCAGATTTATAAATATTTCGTTTATCTTTTTATATAGCGAAATAGCTTTGAATTCTTCAGTATAGTCATTAAAGTAGATTCGTTCATTTTGAAAGTTTACTGGCTGAATACAGAAAATTCCCTTAGTTTTCAATATTAGAAATTTTCATTTGAAAAAGAATCATTTTACTACACCTTCTACATTTCAATAACTTGAAATCTAACAACAAGTAGCCTTGATCTATACGACTGTGTAGCAGACGACAATTGCCATTTTACACTTGGTTCTTTCGAAAGCTGTATTCATCCGCGAGCTACCGCCAAAAATCCCGATCTAACGTTTCTGGAAAGGGACGCCTCGCCAAACCATTCTAAAGAGCTACTCCACCTATTTTCTCCTAATAATATTTAGTGTTTGTAATAGTCTACTTTGTTAGAAGTGTTTCCAAGTTACAATACGAAATAGGTGTTTTCGAAAATCCGGCGCTTCACTTTTTACTGTTGGGAGTACTGCCAACCGAGGCATTTTTTAGTTGGCCGTAATAGCCGTTTTAATTTCGGTTTCGTCTAAAGTGTCGCCTGCTAAAGTTTATGTATTTTTACTTAGACCGTTTCGTGAACCATATTATTAGGTGTTTTATGAGAAAAAGTAATCATATGAAAGAATTGAGCGAGAGACCATATAATATAGTACGTCTGTGTTCAAAACGTATTACACTATAAAAGTAACGTATAAAATTCAAATTTTCGGGCCTTACGCGCAGCAAAATCATTTATAACTTCGTCAAAGTTAATTTCGTCACACTTTGTTCTAATGACAAAATGGCCAAATTACTCAATCTTATGAAGTTCATGGTAGACCTCAAGTAATTTTTTATTAATTTCAGCTTTGAGAAGCTACGTTCACATGAAGCAAAACTGATAGCTATAGTTAAGAAGCATAATTACGATATTAGGTACGCAAACGCTATAGTGCATTGCTGAATAAATTCTAAAAGCTCGAGCGATCCTATTGTGGCGTTGTCTTGAGCTTTAGCATCAGCCAAAGCAACGAAATTGCGTAACCTCTCCCTCTCGTTTTCGATCGCATGCACATCGATATCACAGTGCTCTTCTCCGAACTTACACTTGTATTCTGGGTTCAGTAAGTTAGTTAGTGTGGTGAAATCTGGTCTTGATTTCTTGTATAATTATGTCCTCCGATCGAACATTTCTTGCCTTCTTCTTGTCATAAGTTAAAACAGCATCAGCAGCGTTCTCGCCAGCCATATTTTTTTCTTTCTTGTTCGTCGAGGAGCTATTTCGATGCCGAGATCTTCACATATATTTTTAGCATAATCAAGTCCATCATTGACTAGAACATCTCGATTGTCGACTCGAAACGATTCAAAAGCATAAATTTTCATAGCACATAGGTGCACGTTCAGTCCTTTGGTCTGGAGATATAATTGTGCATCATTTACTTCGCGGAGAACTCGACTCCATAGTCCAAGGAAGGCTGAAAATGATAGCGACTGCAGAGCAGTAAGCAATAAACCAGCGCCTGATCTTGTCGCTGCATTTTCCGCTGTGTTTCCTGAAAGTGATTCCAACACTTAGGATATCACTGTAATGGGTCTTCATGACAGCTACGGCTTCATATCTAGAACTCCATCGTGTTTCAATTAGGCGCTTGACTCCTTGACCTGTAACATCGGTAAGAGCTTTCCAGCGGTGAGTAGAAGATGAAAAGTAGTTGAAAACCCTCTCCATAGTACCAAAGAACGTCACTGAGTTAACTGCGATTGATGCTGCGTGTACACCCACCAGATTTAATGAATGATTAGTGCATGCAACAAACTGGGCATTATGATTAACTGCCTTGATACGCATTTGTACACCAGAATGTTTTCCTGACATGACAGTTGCGTTATCATATGCCTGTCCACGGCAATTTTGGATATCTAGTCCATCGCTTTCAATTTTGTCCAAAATCATTTTAGTCATATCCTCCGCGTTTTTGCCTTCAGTTTCAAGAAAGTCAATGAATGATTCAATCACTTGCACTTTGGTCCCGTAGAGTTTCACATAACGCAGTATTTGGCTCGTCTGGTCCTTGTGTGATAAATCTGGCGTACTGTCGAACACAATAGTGAAATACTTGGCTTCCTTCACTTCAGCAAGTATTTTTAGTCGAAAATGATTGTCCAAACAATGAATTAATTAATTTTGAATTTCAGGTGATAGGTAAGATACACTAACTTTCTTCTGCAGCTTCAGCTTTGTTAGGTGTTCACAAAGAACCGGGTCGTACTTGCCAAGAAGATGCACGAGTCCTAGAAAGTTGCCTCTATTTTCAGTGTCATTTACTTTCGCGATTTCTCTTTGACCTCGCAAAGCCAGATTTTATTTAGCAATAAATCTGATGATGTCCAGTATTGAATTTATTGAATTTATCATTACATGTATGAACTGTGCTAGATTCATGTTCTGGAACTTCTTTTGAAACCATTAATTACTGTTGACTCCAGGGTTATCGCTGGCGACCCCAAACAAACGGCAGCAAAAACAGAACAATGATTCCTTAAAAGAAGAATAGGCCATCCATGTTCTCAGAATCTTTTCGCCATATATATATATATATATATATATATATATATATATCTCTCTCTCTCTCTCTATATAAATATATTTCATTCACAATATCAACAGTCAAATTATTTTTTGTATTACACCTTGATTTTTTACATTTCCTCCACTATAATAAAGATTATTTCAATTCCTAAAATATAAGTATTTATTAATATAGCTATCATTTAAAGAAAAAGGGGCACGCATCTCCCTTTTGACGTGGTACCCAATGATAAAAAACTCCAAAATATACTAAATTAAATTTTTATTGAACCTCAAACTGCTTTTATGGGTAAAAATATACCGGACGGTGATAACCTCCTTTGAAAAATGTCGAAATGAATTTCAAATTTACAACCAAACTGATATTAAGCATGAACATAGCGAAAGCTCCGCTGGAAAAATAAGAAAAACTTTGTGGTCAGCTGACTAGACTGAAGGACAAGATTAAAAAAAATACAATAATAAAGAAAGTTTCACTGTTGTGGAACTTGTGGAAAGTTCTTACATCTGAAAGTAATTAAAATTATTCATTAAATTTATTTCAAAGGAGAGATACTGCTGGTATCTAATGGTTTAGGGTTATTAATTATTCGTTGATAAAGACGAGATAACTAAAATAAAATCTTTAATTTTATTTTCAGTCAGAACAAATGTTATAGGTTTTGTCCAAATAACTCGAAAAGGCGCTATTAAATTGCGAATTTTGCTCTCGTGGGTTACCATTTCGTTAAGAATCATTTTCAAAAGCCCATTCAATCGATGTTGATCATTTACTACAGACAGGGCAGCCTGGATGGGCGAACCTTCGGAGAAAAAAAAGTCAAAATAACCAGTCTCGTTAAAATGTCTCTGGAACGTCTTTTTCTAACTGCGGTCTGAGTCCGTTCCAAAGACATTTACAAATTTCTCGAGATGAAATTTACGAGATCGGAACTCATATTTTAAACGCGTTCCAGAGACAATTTTTCAAGAATTCATAAATTCGCTCTCCTGTGTTTTTGGCATTTTTTTAATAAGCTCCGCCCCCGTCGGAGCGAATAGAAACTAGTGTTCGTACGGGGTCAAAATTAAGTCGGGTCGGGGTCGGTGTCGGGGTTAAGCAATCCCCGAAAAAAATTAGTCGGGGTCGGGGTTGGTCGGGGTCAAGGTTAAGCTATCCCTGATAAAAAATAGTTTGGATAAGGTTTACAAGGCCAGTAGGCCACCGCCTAAAACATCTATACTGGCTTATTTATAACTAACAGAACCAAATAATTTCGTGGAAAAGGTTTATAGTAAAAAAATTAATAAGTAAAAAGTTCTATATTATTTATTACAGACTTACAACTAGCTAGTTACAGTATTTAAGAAAAATCATCCCAAATAACCGATTGCTTAGGCATTTAAAAAAAATATGACTTGCTTTTTAAAGTGACTAAACGACGACTCCGACGAGACTGGACTCACTGGAGAGTGGAGACTCGAACTCGCCAAATTCAACTAAGACGAATTACAAGTTCCCAACTTCCAAAGGTCGCCTTTTATAATAGGGCTATTCTCATTACGCGAAAAACATGAGGCGAGGGAGAGAAAGTCAAATATAAAAAAAAACGTATATAGGTGAATAAATAGGCTCCAATTCCAAAGCTCAAACTTCAAACATACATTCCCGAATATTAACCCCGAAAAAAAACACCCCCGACTTTATTTTTGATCCTCGGTACCGGGGTCGGTGTCGGGGGAAAATGTCGGGGTTTTTCGGGGTCGGGGTCCCCGTACGAACACTAATAGAAACGCCGCAAAATATCGGCGGGAAGGGGTAAAGATAAGTTGGGCCGGCTAGTGTTAAAGCCCTACCCGACCCGACCCGATTATGATATACCAAATTGAAACCCAGCCCAGCCCGGCCCGGCCCGGCCCGGCCCGGCCCGGCCCGATACATTTAAAAAAAAATTAAACCCGACTCGAACCGGCCCGATAAAATTTAACCTCGGCGCGACCCGAAATACTTGCACTTTTCACGATTTTAGTGTACGCTTGTACTAAATGCTAAAGTGGGCATCCAGATTCAATTTTTTTTCAGTCGATGGCGCTTGGAGCTCTTTGAGAAACGGTTAAATGATTCTCTTTCTGTATGTAGAGAATTGCTGTTGCGAATAAAATAGAAACTTGAACGTCCGAACACAAATTTATAGCAAGTCCGACCCGACGTGGTCAGTTTTATGTAAAACGTACGACCCGACCCGACCCGACCCAAACCGTTTAAAAATAGCACAACCCAGCCCGGTCCCGTCCGTATAAAAATTATAAAACTAAACCCGACCCAACCCGCCAAAAACTTTGATATTGGGGTCGGGTTGGGTAAGCCCGCCTTTAGAAGGGGGTAACTTGAATCGCTTGTTTAAGCATTTGCGTTGTCGGTTTTTATTTTCTTGTAAACCTCTGTAATTTTCTATACTTTCGACTTCGTAATCTCGGCTAGTTATCCGTTATTTTATTACACAGGGTGTCTTTTTTCTCTCTGACTGGTCATTTTTCTCAAAATTTACAATAGTTAGAGTCACGAAATTTTAAGGTATTATATCTAGAATCGGAAAGCTTAAAATCAAAATTTGCAAAAAACGTTTAAAAAAAATCACGTTTTTGGCGGGAAGGTGCTAGAAAATTCCAATGACAAAGTTGTAGAGCACTGTGGATAAAGTAGAAAGAAAAAAATTCCATTGAAAAGACCAATTGTTCACGAAGATACGAGGTGATTAAAAAACAAGTTGTACATATGCGGCAATATCCAGTTTTGTGCGCAAATTTAAAACATGTCTCGAACAGCTCCGAGAACGGTGTTGTGGTCTTCTGTCAGGATAGCGAATACGCAACATTTGACTTACTCTATGAGATTTACGATTGGCATCTTCGTAAATTAACTCGACCATAAAAGTGCGCTGCTTACGAAAAAAAAAGTGGCATAGTTGTTGATTAGACTCAATAAATGTAAGATAATGGTTTTAAACAGAAAGATGTCGCTTTAATCAGTACCTGATAACCGACCTTTGCGCAAAAGCAACAGAAAATGTTTTATTAGTAGGCCTCAAATTTTTACATTTGTATAGATCATATGCAAAAACCTATTTCAAGATAATTTTAAATTTGCGCACAAAACAAGTCATTGCTTCATATGGACCACTTGTGTTATTTCATCACCTCGTATCATCAAGAAAAATTGGTCTCTCATTGCAATTTTGATCTAGCACCTCTACGCAAATAAAATTCAAAAACGTGAAAAATGTTCTAATGTTTCTGAAAATTTTGTTTTTAAGCGTTCCCATACTAGACATAATACCCGAAAAAACTCTTGTAGTTTTTTAGACAAATGCCCAGTCATTTATAAAACAATTTAAACATTTAAATTTTTTTCTTATTTACATTTGGTATATATTACTTACATTTATTCTTCCTAAAAGCGAAATTGTTTTAAAATTGGGGAAAACAAAGGAAACAGACTGCGAAGAAGGAGCGCAAGGGAAAATAAGTTTAACAAAAGGGAAAAGGAAGCAATTGTTCCTGGACTAGAAGCTAAAATGGGTTTGGTCAACAGAGTTATTGGAATAGGGAAAGCGTTCGAAAGTAACGAAGACGTAGGTAAGGCGTGGGAAGAGATTGCAAAGGAAGTGTCAGCCGTTGGTATGGGGACAATTAGAACTGGTCCAAAAGTTAGAACAAAATGGTCTGATAACAAAAGCATAGAAAAAGGGCCAAGATATCATAAAGATAAGAAAAGTCATTTACGCTGAATTTACACCACTTGAGGTTACGGTGGTGAGACTAATTGGCGAAACTGCGATTCGTGGTATCGCAGTTGTTGACAATCGCAACAATGAAGAAACAGGTACATGCTAATCAAACTGTACTTCATTTACTTAAAATATCTAATTTGAATTGTTAAATATACATATTTTGAAACAATAGAAACAAAACCCCATACCATCTACAAGTGCAAGCATTCACCGCCAGTCAGGACAAATGCGGGGCGTTTTCACGCTACTCCTATGAGTACTCCAACGAGCATGGGTGCTAGTGATCCCCTTATTTGGCATTGAAGAGACTTGGTTAGTATTTATATAATTAAAAGTAGACGGTATAATAATTTAATTGAAATTTAATTTAACTTCCCATATTGATAACAACCTAATGGCAAAAAAAACAAGATTGCCGAAGTAAATAATCCAGAAAGATTGAATGGACTTTTGGAAATGATTCTAAACGAAATGGTAGCCCAAATAGAGCAAAATGCGTAAGTGTATCTCGCCATTTCGATTCATTTGGACAATTCCTATTCTGGTGACCATACACAACTCTCTTGTTCCAGCTGAATAGGAAATTGAAAATTTTATTTCTGTGATCTCGCCTTTATCAACGAATAATTAAAATCCCTGAAAAATAAGAACGTTTACTTCTTTTAAAAAAATGTAATGAATATTACTAAATAACTTTTATCTAGCTTTTAGATGTAAAAACGTCCCACAACAGAGACACTATTTCTTTATTATTGACAGCTGACCAAAGTTTTTGTTATTTTTGAACGGAGCTGTCTCCATCTTCATGCTTGTTTTTCTCTTAATATCAGTTTGGCGGTAGATGTGAATTTAATTTTTATATATTTCTGAGGTGGTTAGCATCTTCCTGTAATGTTTACCCATTAAAGCCGTTTGGGTTTCAATAAACATTTCATTAGGTATATTTGGGAGTTTCTTATCCTTGGGTATCTGGTCAAAAAGAAAATATGTCCGCCTTTTTCTTTTAAATGTAGGTAATACAATAAATAAATACTTGTAATCTAGGAATTGAAATATTTTTTTTTATAGTGGAGCAAATGTAAAAAATTAAGGTGTAACGCGTGTGAAAACACTAGACTTTTTGTATCGTTAAAATGTCTCTGGAATCCGTTTTTGAAAATTAATCCTATTAAGTGAGAAACGCCCCCTTTAGGAGGTTTTTTCGTCTCGATAAAGTTTTTGGAATTCAAAGTCCACTTGTGAAACACGCGTGCCAATAAAGTACTAAAAATCTTAAGCTCGTAAGGCAGATTGTTTTATTTTAAGAAAAAACTATTTTATGGTCGATGGAGGTAAGTGTGATCACCCCTTAATTTTTCCCCAAATGTTACTATAATAAAATATTTGATAAATGGATATTTAAATATTTTAATTATACACATTTTCAATATTTTCATTGCGATTGGTCAAGGGTTTCACGTGATCACAATTACCCCACCCCCTATCACACTTTCCCTGCATTTTGTGGGTAAGTGTGTTCAGTAACAGATTTAAATTAAATAATTAATATTTAAATAACTATTTATTTGATATTAAATTTGATTGCGTAGTTGTGTAGGATAAACTGGCCATATTAATTCTACCAATTCTCAAGAGGGTGCTATTTTTAGTTTAGGAGGAATTTCAAGTAAACTCCCAAAAAAATGGATCACACTTACCTCCTTTGGCCCTACTTACTTGGAATTAACAAATTGAGGTATCGAGGTCACAATTTATAAATGTTCAGTGTGTTTCAAAGACGTTTCATCTCAAAACAATTGTTATAGCGCTTTATGTGTCACAGGAATACTTACAAAAGAACATTTGCTTGTGTTGCAAAAGAGACTGTAAAAGAAACGTTAAAGTCATACCTTGTCTAACCACTCATAATAGTAGAGATTGCATGTCATAAAACGTCTGTACCGTTATTTTTAGTTATCAATAAGCACATGTTTAAGGGCTCCTTTTACCTATGTAAGTTAAGACCTTATTTACACCTAAGGAGCTTAGGGACCATATGAGATTTCATTTGAAAGATAGGTTTCCATAATTATTTAGAAAGGTTGTTAAAGATGCACATAACGTTCTTTAAACACCAAAAGAAAAAATTATCGGCAACAGAAAAAGAAAATAAAACCAGATCTTTTTTCCTTCACGGTTAAATATTTCAAAGATCAAAGCGACAGATTTCTTCATAAGTCCAGTAAGTATAAAGTAAAGTTTTGGTTTTCTGTCATAATGAAAATAAATCCTTAAATGAGATTCAAAACCATTTAATTTTTGCAATTCAGATTCAATTCGTATACCATAAAATAATATATTCTATTGCCAATTTAATAACCTATTTTCAATGTTTCCGACCATCACTTAAGTATGGATTTTGCGCAATAAATGAGGGGTTTGACTTTGATATGGCATACTAAATTTGAATTTTTTAAAGATTTTTTGATAAATTTAAATTTTTATAAAATTTTATAGTTTATCTTACTTAAAGATTAATTGTGTAGTTTGTAATAATTATCTGAAATAGTGACAGCAATTAATATCAGAATAAAACTATTAGTATTTTTCATGTAATTTGAAGCTCTCAATCAGTAAGACAATTTTTGTGGACACTTGTATTTTCTGTGAAGGCTATCGAAACATTCGCTGAAATAGAAGCTACATTGGGATGAACGATACATCCATGCATTGTTGGTTTTGCTGTTTATATTAAGTTGCTTTTATACTTCTTTTGGTTACCACAAGATTTTAGAATTTTTAGTAGCAATCGATGGCAAAGTAGTTATACAATGTGTAACCAGTTTTCTATCTGCCCTGGCCACAATGTTCGGGTCGTATTACGTTTTCAACATTTAATATCTAGAATAACGTCGTAAGTGGCACAACTTTGGCAAATATATACAGAGGCTCAAGATGCTTCCTTAAAGGGACTTTAACCCCTCTTGTTGGTAGGGCGCGCTAAGACTCTACCGAGTAGCTTCCACAGGCCTACCTAGCGAGGGGCGGCAAGGAGTTTGATCTTGTTTTACCCCCAAATTCCAAAATTAGTTATTCACCCTAACTAAACTAACTCCTTGCCGCCCATCGCTAGGAAGGAAAGCTACTTGATATAGTCTAAGCGCACCCTACCGGACAAGAGGGGTTAAACTCCCTTTAATTCACCAAATGTTCTTTAGTCATTGCTGTTTTCCTCCATGATCTAAACACACGGGGCGAAAAAGGTTCAACCCTATTTTGACCTTGCGATATCAATTATTCACATTGCGACGTTTTTGTAAAATATTTTGACAGGTGGCTTATGTTTATTGATCTTGTTAGTGGCTGAAAAGGAAAGAAAAGTGTTATCAGTCACAAATTTTAACCAAGGCTTATGACCCGCATGAAGTTTAAGAAGCTTCTCCAGATATTTCAAGATGAATAAAAATACTACTTCTTATTACATATTTTTCATGTTTATATGTGTAATGATATTGGCATTAAAAAGTTTTTAAGGACACCCAAGTTTGAAAAAATTTAACACTCCCCACGAAAATACATTTTATTTTCACGTGCAAAATCAACGTATTCTGCACAATTTATTGTATTGATTATGAATTGTAAAATCAACCATTTCTTTCTTTTCGCAAGCTCCTAATTTAATGTGTTAATGCCATTTTATATAGGATATTGTCACTGCTATTTAAGCGACAGCAGCATAGTGGAATCTGCTATTACGAGACTAATAATAATAATAATAATAATAAGTTTTACTTATTTTTATTTGACAATTTTATCCAACGAATTTCTACTTCAATTTTATCGTTAGTTTTGCTATTATTTAGCATTAAAATTGACAAATTAATATGAGCGTAAAAATTACGGAGATTTAAAGCTACTGTTGTCTCAGCTTTTCAAAATGAAAACCTTATGTTAGTTTCAGTTTCATTTCAGCCCTCGATAACCTATTAATAGATGACACCCCATAGTGAGCGCCACAAAGTCCGAGAGTTGGTTAAACCAAAACGTAATTAACAAAACAAAATTTGAGAGAGGACCACGCTTGGCGTCTACAGATAAAAACAAATGTGCAAGAGAAATCGCGGCTAGAAAAGGGCATTGCAGTTTTATTAAATAGAATTTTAGATACTAGACAGCTTCACTCCGCGACGCACTACGTTCATCTCTCGGGCTGTAAAAACAATTCTTAATTTTTTTATGCTTGAAGTTCCAAAAATAACAGCGGTAAGAGTTTCGTAATCGCGAGATCGAAGCTCCATTAGTTTTGCTAACATTTTTTTAAAATTAATTCGGTCATCTCTTATGCTGACACCGCCGTATGAAAACGACTAACTACTTCTATACTACTAGATTCCGATCAGAACAATAGTCAACAATAGCGTGTGATTTTTCGTTTTTATCAAAATTTGGGATTTATTTTTAGTTTTGGCTATTCCATAACAGCATATAACTAAATTGTTTTTTTTTTCAAATAGCCTTTTTTCAGAACAATATCTGAAATGAGCAGTAGGTTTTTCATATTTTCTTATGTCAAGTCTCAAAATGAGCCTCAATTTTTAATAAAGCGTATTTTATAGGATAATTTAAAAGGCAAAATAAAACCCACTCAACCTGTCTTTTTTGTTGCCTTTATACTAGGCTTTGATGTATTTGTGGATTTACTTACATTACCGGAGATATTGTTAATCTAAATGTTGATGATTGAAACATGCTTTCCAAGCGTACTGCCGTCAAAGAAAATTAAGTTTATCGTAAATAATCGACACAGCAATCACGAGGTACAAAAGAAGATAATCTTTATGGATTTATCAGCCAGACTTTTCAAAGGACGTGATGCGGCCTTTGAATACCAAAAAAAAATTCAAAAAACACTTCTGCGAAAGTATTATTTAAAACCATTTATTAATATTGGGATATGATATCTTTCAAATTTTTGGTTTCCGTTGCAACATTACACGGTTGAACGATTTTAAATAGAAGCAAAATGTTTAACATTTATCAGATATCAACAGAAATTCTCGCATCACTTTCACAATATTCAAAATTACACTCGGAACCTTTTTCGAATAAATCTTGCAATAAATACTTTTTGATTAAATAAAATTAACAAAGATTTTTAAATATTCAGTAAGTAAATTAATACGACTAATCAACAGTTAAAATTAGGAAAGCTTATATAAATATTGAATAGCTAACTCACTTTCCAGAACAAAATGTTCTCTTTCGGAAATCCGTTAAATTGATTTACCGATATAAATTGAGCAGGTTTTTAATTCTGTTGTTTTAGACGAGAGCATTTTAATAAGGAAACGTAATTAACTTAGAATACAATAGTCAAAATATGTAACATGTATACGGAACATAAAATTATACATTTTGTTTATATCATTCGAAATTAAAGGACTGGTATACTTTGTATGCACTCCAACTCAGTAACAGCTGCTTCTATATTCTGACACGAACTTTAATTATTAAGTTTGTTTTTCAAAATGAACAAATGTCAGGGATACACAAATTACAAAAGAAAAATATTATGTTAACAAAGGTATCAAATGTGCAGAGATTTTCAGGAGATAGCCTAACGTTATAAAGGAACCTAATGTGTACACTACATTTCAGTCTCACAGTGAAACTAGCGCGTATTTACATGAATTATATGTAGAAATTGAACACCGTATCAAACCAACCAGTTTGCTTCTAAGCGCCAAAATTAGGTTTTACCAAAAGAGAAAATTGCAAATGTACGTGCAAGTACTGGTCATTTTAATACCTAATAAAGAAACTTACGCCGCGAATGAGAAGAGCGATGAAAGCGTTCAGAGAAATTTAATATATGTTAAAAAGTTTTTTTAACGTCGTCAACTTCGAACAGAGAAACTTGAAGAACTTTTTATACGTCACAACAATTAATGTCTGAGCCGAACTGAGATTTTTCAAAATGTACCTTCTATCCTTTCCAAAGGCAGTTGGTCTTTAATAGTCTGAAAAGTGGAAAAGACGTGATTTATCTTTAATATTGTACTTTAGTGTCTTGGTCAGTATTATGAATCTTTTACCAGGTACGATAATTCACACGAAATTACTTGTTAGCAGAGAATTTGTGAGCGGGGGTATTGATAATGGAGAAAGCTCTGGGGCGATACTTCAATAAGTTAAACATCTTATTGGATGGGATCATACAATGGTGTTTATCGAAGTGTTTTCCCCTGCTTTAGGAAAATACTACTACTAATAATAGTTTTTATATGAAATACGTTTGAAAGACTAACGTTAAGAACATTTTTATAAGCTTTTTTTAAAACAGTATTATTCCGTTAAAGAAATCGCATGGGGAATCGTGTACCCGAAATCATAATCTGCCAAGACTGTTGGCACCCAACGTTTTGCTTATTTCTATTTGTATCGTAGGCGGAAGCTGAACAATAAAACAATAGAACCGTTCTTGGGCTCCTGGTCAAATTAATTCCGTGAGTAAGATTATAGCAGTTATATTATCTAAAAATACGATGCTTTTTGAATTACAATTAAACTAAGAATATTTGAAAGGTAATGAAATAGACTAATTAAATTTCAATACCTTTGTGAACAGTGTCAACCTTAACGCCATAAAGAAACTAATTATTTAGAGGTCATATTTTTTAACTATCACCATTAAGCAAAATAAGCACGTGGAACAAAGGAAAAATAGAATAGACCATATGGTTCTCAATTTGGTGCCAATAGAAAATGGTACAGCTGCATTATATTTTTAAGAAAAGGCTAGGTGCACTTTTTGCAGTTTGGCACTATACGATTCATTGCAAATCCAACAATGGAAAATTTTCATATAATGAAAATGGAGATACCAAAGGTGCTTATGTGCTTATTGCCACTATAGGTTTGATTATAGGCCCCTAACACAACAACAAACAATGTGAATTACCGTACGGCTTAAAAACTGATATAAAACACCGAAACATAATGAAAAGCAAACCCAAAATGCAATACAATTTTGTTTATGAAAAATAAGTTCGAAATCAAATCCACGTAATATGAAATATATCATTGGTACAGTTATAAATGTGTTTGGAACTTAAAATAGGACTCCAAACTAAGCAACAGTATTATCATTAATTTATGCATTCTAACCATGAATATAGAACCATATCGAACCTGGTACATACATTAGGGCTAAATTTACTAGACATTGACGTTATGATGTAAAACCTATTCCCATATTAGTAAATTGGAAGTTAAAAAAAAATGATATTTAGTGTGATAGCGTTTTTAAAACCTTTCACTTCCGTTACCTCCCATCAGAGACACTTTGGAAGAGTGAGTCATACTGTCGTTTTTATTAAACGCATCCTTTAAACGGATTTAAATTGGGTTTTAAATTTTAGTATTATCTTGGATTAAGAGCCTAAACTATTTTCGTCTAGGATATCTTAAGTGGTTCTATATTCATAAATAAAATCATGTTAGAAAAGCAAAAACAAATTAATGCATTATAGAACTATTTCGACAAACATTAGAGACAGTTTTTAAGGATAAAATAATATTAATATATTCATATATAATAACATAACAATACGTTTGACAAAAGTGAAAAACCAATAAAAATGTAGGGATCTAAAACCGAAACCGCTGTGTTTGTTTAGCACCGAAAAGTAGTTATTATACGCACCTAATATCGGAGTTGTTATTCTTTATCGCCCTAACGGTACTATTCACCACTTTAATTTGTAAGCTCCAAACCAACTTTCGATGGTAAATATTTCGACAACTTTGGATTAACTAGAAGTTGGATTAAAAGTCTATTTACCCCCCAAACTGGGGCGAAATAATAACGGCCCTCGAGGGATTATTAAACATTTATTCAAGATGTAATAGTCGTAATTTTAATTTTTAAACAGTACAAACCATGCTTGCAATTTATTTTACTAACTAGGGAGTGGGGTTGTTGGTTTTATATTTAAACTTCTTACTATAAATCAGCGAAAGTTGCGAATTAATTAAAGCGTGGAGTCCTAAATTAAGGAACAAACCTCGATCAAACGCTGCCTGTACTCTTCTTCGTTCTCGGTGATTTCATATTCCGGAACCGGTTTTTGTCCTCTTTGTAGAACCATTTGCAAATCGTGGACGTCCATAATCGGAAGCGGATCGACCATGTTCGTATTTATCGTTATTACCAAAAACTCGATGTAGTGCAGTCTTGGGTTCGATTTTGGTTTTGGTTTCACAATCACGAACATAAATGCATAAAATAGAGAAAAAAAAGTTAGCCACCTGTAACAGTAATTCTCTGTATTTTTTGGCTGTTGTTCCGTAAGGCCTCCATGGCAGTTTGAGAGTGGCTCTTTTCAAGCACAACTCCAGTTCGTCCTCATTAAACGTGTTAATTGGGTCGAGATTACTCTTTTTTATCAGTCCACTCAAATACTCAATGTAATGAACTCTATTTTATAAACCGCATGGTTTTAAAAATGAGTAAAATAATATGTTTGATAAGTGATATTTATAAGCCTAAGTTAACACTTATAAAACTTAGTAGAATTTTAAATGGTACGTAAGGAATTTTCTTAAAGGAAATAGATTCAAATCTTAAACTTTCTTTATAAGTGTGACACCAAAATCAATAATTAATACAGAAATTCCAACGAAAGACCGCATTTGCCCTTTTACGGTAAAGTAATTCACGCATATCTCAAATTGTTGGGGATTTTAGTAAAGCACAAGACCCCCAGCCCTGTACCTTTGAAGGCAGCTCTTTAGGTACAAAACTTAACCACTACCAAAATAGGTAACTCTTCTAAACGTTTTGACTTAGAAGATCGAACCAAAACTCTAATTGCATTGGAAGGTCATATCGGGCTGAACAGCCAGTTGCGGAACTAGGTGGTAATCTATGTAAGCTTCACCCTACCCGTAATTTTGGGCTGAACCCCAAATTATATACTTGTATGACTTTTTTTGAGAATTGCCTTAATTGAAAAAAAATCATGGTTTCGCCACTGAAATTTTTTTGAACTTGTACAAAAATAACCGTGATAGACGAAAATTTATGTGTGTTTGAAAAAAACCGAAGATACTATAATAGGTTACATTTTCCAATAAGGAAGATTATTTCGGTATAAATAATACAAATTGTTAAATACCATCTTTTTAAAAATTCATGCCTAACCTGCATAGTCCCGCGTATCCTTCCATGACGTTTTTACCACAAATTTCGTCTTTGAGACCCTCTGGAACTTCTTTTTGTTCATTTACTTGACATAAAACTTTCACTTCCATCCCCTCCGGTGGTTCCGTATTGTAGGCTACGCTGAATTGCTGTTAAAAAAAGAAAGAACTTTTTACCTTTTCATATGTTACTAAATTTACATGTTTCATAAGTGTGAGCATTACTGATACTGAGTGCTATGTGTTGACTTAGAACTGACGTTATACTGAAAAACTTAAATGCCTCTAGCGACACAAATTCGCAAGTAAAATTTATCATGCGCTGGTCCTATGCCTCGGCAAATCTCCCTGCAGGCAAAGAGCACGAAATAGGCCTAATAATTAATTCCTTCAAAATGGTTTCTCGTAATTGAAATGACATTCAGTTAGTTTAAAATTCCGAAGATGGAAAACACTCAAATGAAACTTAATTAAATTAAGCTACAACAGCCTATGAATAATTACTTATAAGACTTACGTCTAATAGTTTTTGAAGTTCTGCTGGCTCCTTGTCCCGCAAGTAGAACAAGCAGTTTCTAGGATGATGTGCATGCAAACCGAGTTTGCTGCAAAATTCTGATACTCCGCATTTCTGTAATTCGAAAAAATATATTAATTGTAAAATTCAAATAGGGCTTACCCCGGGTTTTAAGAGTGATAACACATTTTAGTAATAAGGCAGAATAATAGTTTATTTCAAATTGTTGATTTTTTAATATTAGGTATCTATATTTTATTACTTTTTTGTTAGCATTGTTAACTATTAACATTAACATTAGCTTATGGCAAATCTATTGATTGAAAATTGAGAAAAGAGTAAGATATTTCAGTACCCGGATTTTGTTGAAGGCGATAGGTAGAAAATTTAAGTTACATTTTCTCCGCAACATTCTAAAGCTCTGTACAAATAATTCAGAAACTTAATATTTACCTGTCCCATTTTAAAGGGTTTTCCACATCCGCTGCAGAAGTCGAACTGACACTGGACGCATCGAAAGTGCATGCATCCTCCTTTCGCAAGAGAATAGCGAAAGTGGCAGTTTGGACAATCTGCATAAACAAACGCAATAAGTATATTTCACAATATAGGTTATGGCTTGTTTGGACCTACCAATTCCATTTTCTGCAAGATGCTGAGCAAGTCCAGCAGCCTGAACTTCAGGATCATTGGCTTCTTTCCAAGCCAAGTATTTGTCACACGTCAGTCCTTCATGTTGTTTTTCCCACTGAAAATAAATAAAACAGTTTTTTACATAAATGTTTGGCAAAGACAAAATCCACACATTCATTGGCAAAATTAAGTTAAACATTTTACGACTTTTTTAACAATACATTTTTCGACAAAAAAGTTATTCTGGAATATTTTTAAGGAAAAAAAAACAAATTTGTACCCTTTTCCTACATGACGCGCACGTGACGGCTTTACAGTCTGGACAAAGTAGCCTTTTCTGATTAGGATTCGTTATTATGAAACCCGATGAGCACTAAAAAAATAAACCCCACATTAATTTATGTGTTTTTTTGGTTTTTACGAGAGTTGAATCAAAGTACCTGGGAACACCACCTGAAGAGAGGATCTTTCATTAAAACACGATCTCGAAGTTTTCGATGGAATAGTTCGTGAATGTCTTGGTCAAGTAAATTTTTCAGCTAAGCACAGAGTAACAAATTATAAAAAAAGACTTTATTTAGCTATAGCATAAACCGATTCACGCAAAGAATAACTTCGAACCAGCCCAGTTTTCATTTCTATGCGCGTCTACTAATTTTTTTCTTAAACTCAGATGTGTCCATCTAGTGAGCGAAATAGACAGTATTAATAAAGTAAATTTTAAGAAATACGAAATATTTCTGTTTTTAAATACTTTTTAACATAATTTTGAAAAAAAATGTAACGATAAAATCAAATCAATGCTAATAATAAATAATTACTGTAATAAGGTTTAATATTCCGTTAAAGAGATGGCGCTCGAGGTCTTAAATAAACTGGAGTATGAAATTGACCAGGGTGTCGGCATAACAGCGTAACAACGAAGCTATAATCTGCTTTTACATGTTATTTGTTGCGTAAATCAGTTGTTGGTTATTGAAATGTAGAATCTATTACTTACTAGTAAATCCATGTGATTGAAATAATCTGATGCAATATCGTCGTTGGTAAGGTCTGGCTCATTGCAGAAAGGACAAATAAGTTCCATGATGTTTCTATCTCTTATTTGAAGGGTAAAATACGCTTTCAAACAATCTCGACAAGCCCTGTGCGTGCAGTTTACCATTGATACCATCTATGGGGAAATATTTTCAAGATATAAAGTGGGTTTGTGAAAATTATAAACCAGTAGGATGAGCGGTGTCTTAATTAAACTTACGTCTGCAACTGGAAATTTTCCAGCACACAATTCGCAGTCCTGTGATAAATAACTAATAGCTTGGTATAGTGTTCCACATTCTTTGGACGCTTCCAAAGCTTCTTCTTCGTCGAAATTCATTTCAATTAGCCTCGCTGCTGTTTCCGCTTGTTCGTAAGTTCTGCACTTTCCCTCCGACATTAGATCCTTTATTTTGTTCTGACAAATGATGAAACATTCTTTTTTAGGGATTTTGGTTCGGGAGGTTATAAGGGAGTAGCGCATAACGCTTTACGTCTTGAAGACAATGATTCCGTTGAGATCAGTAGTACGAAGTCTGAAGCACCACATTTAATGTCACAATCATACACACCCCTCTTCATCCATTTTACATTTTATATTTTCCAATTTCTTTTTAGCTTATCCCAATTTTAATATCTTGAATACATATCCCTGGTACTGCTGATCTCAGCTCATTTTAAATCTTGTCTCCAGGACATATTTTACGTTATGGCACAGGTACCACACACTTTCGGTTAAACGTATGCGCCTTGAGCAATAATTGCAAGCACCACAATGATCAGCAACGCGATACTTACATCGAGGACCAGTCTTTTTGAACTCATAACAGGCGCCGAGGTGTCGATAGGTTTCAAAGCTTCTTTGACTTTCTTTTCGGATTTAGGACTCGTGTTCAAGGGACTAAGCTGCCTCACTGACACGCTAGGAGTTCTTGATCTTTCTTTGCTATCGGTGCCTTCGACGGTCTTGGGGCTTTTACCGATTGAAGTTGAGGCGAATCGTCCTTTATTTATGTCAAAACTCATCGACCGCCTTCTTTCACGGAGACTGTCCTGTCTACCCAGTGCTTCTGGCTTAGCCTTCTTCAAAATATCACTCGTCGAAGCAATAAGTCCTTCTTTGCCGCTATCAGTTGCAGAAGGTGTTCTGGAAAGTCTGTCTCTCGAGATACTTCTTTGTCTTCTGACACGTGGTGCCGCGAACTTCGAATCCGTTTCGGATTTAATCGCTTCGTTCGAATCTTCATTCGATTTGTCGTCGTTTTTAAGAGCCATCTCTAGTTCGGAATCTAGTAGTAAGTCTATGTCATCTACAGCTATTGACTCGGTTTTTCTTTCCCGAGTTCGGTAAATTGTGTTTGAAGGTCGATCGGTAGACATGCTTCTCCTTCTTCTAGGGAAAGTGGACTGTTGTGGTGCCTGCGATGAGCTTTCCTCCACGTCGGACATTCTGCGACGTCGACGCAGTGGCTTTTGGTCTTCGGCATCTGTGCTACTGCAAGGCTCATTTTCCGGAGGATTATTACCCTTTTCGGGTACTTGTGGGGACACAGTAGCGCCTGAGCTACTTGGCTGAGATTTCGGCCTACTTGATGAAGTATCAATTTCATCAGCCGTGGTGCTTTTAATGGAAGAAGAGGGGTATTTCGATTGAGCGTCGGGCCGCGGAATTGTGTGGTCATTTTTTACACCAGAGTTTAGTTCTGTTATTTCATTATCTTCCTTTGGGGAAATGGACTTCACAAAAGCAGAGGTAGGTTCATTTCTCGAGGCACTTAAAGGAGATGGAGGTTGTTTAATTTTGGAAGACTTATCGTTATCTTCGTTTGTGGGGCTCGATTTTTCGTTGATGTTGATTGGTCTGTCATTTGTTTGCGCGACTAGTTCGTCACCCTTGTAGGAATGTGTTTGGGATATATCGTCTTGTGCGATTTCATTATTGGTATCAGACTCCGTTGTTGGTGCTTCTACTGCCGTATGATCTATTGGTTTCAACTCAGTGACAGATGTCTTCTTTAAAATTGATTTTAATGGTAGTCCCGTCGTTGGGGATGTGGGAGGACTAGAGAAAAATTCTCTTCGTTTTTCTGCTGTAGATTTTTCGATTTCTACAATACTTTCGGTTTGTGAAGAAGGTATTTCAGAAATCTCACTTTCTTTGGCCAATTGAGATTTTTGGTCAGTTTTGAATGAAAACAGAGGGTCTCTGGGTTTAGCGAACCTTGATACTGGGTAAGAAATATCTTCTGACTTCTTTGTGATAGGCGAGGATGTATTGGACACTGATGGCTGGTCACGTGGTGACTCCTTTACCAATTCTTTACTTTCCTTCAAATTTGTGGATTTCGTCAGTTCTTCGGGGTCTTTCTTGACTGCTGAGAATATTTCTTTGGGTGGCGAAACGATTTTGCCAGCTCTGAATTTTCCCTTTTCTTCACGTGGTTTTATTATTTCTACAATGGTTTCTACTATCTCAAGCTTGGTTTGAACGATCTCGGCTTTGGGCTTATGGCCATCGGCAGAAGGCTTCTTGGTCTGACCTTTCGCTCCAACTGTATCATCGTTTGATTTCTCTCTTTCCTCAATAAGCTCCTCTTTTACTTCTCTTCGAATAACACGTTCTTCTTTGGGGCTTCTCTGTCCATCAGAAGAAAGTTTCGGTTTAGCTAACGAAGAAACTACTTTCGACTGAGTCAACGAATCTTGTTTAGATTCTTGTCGTTTTGATTTTGGAGTAGCAACTCCAGCTTTATTCTCCATTTTGCGTTCTTGTAGCTTCGGTGCAAGCTTATCTGATGACGTTTCGGTCGAAGATATTGCTTGAGTTTTTACACCCAACTTCGAAACTTCATCTTCCTTTTTTCCTCTTTGGAGTTCTTTAATAACTTTTTTATCCGATGAACTTTCATTGCTGATACTTGACAAGGTTGTTTTCTCTGGAGAAACTGTATTCGGTTTGATGTCAGGTTTTTTCTCAGGTTCTTTCTCAACTTCTTTCTGCGTTTTTGACGAATCGGTTTCAGTTGTATCGGCCCTAAGTGATTCCATTAGTGTTTCCAATTTAATGTTTTCGAGAGGAACTGAAGACGGTTCATTTTCTTTGGTTAATGACTTTGCAGTTTTGCCTACAGCTTGAGCATTTTCGTTGTTCTCTTCATTTTTCTCATTGTCAGGAGTTATGCCGAAAAACCTGGATTTGGCGGTGGCTATACTCTCAACTTTGGGTGTCTTCTCCGACTGGTTATCGGGGGCTGAACCTGGAGTTAATTCGACAGCCACAGGCTCATTGCTACTTTCTGGCAAATTGTTTAGGGCGTCGTTGCTGATGACAATAGGAGCTGAAATTGTCTTGGACGCTAGCGTGTCTTCTAGAATACTATAAAATGTGGAAGACGCTGCTGTAACTTTTGTTTCAGATGCTACTACTAAAGACTCTTTAGACTCATTTGGCGACAAGTTTTTGTCGGTGCTTGAAATGGGACTGGACGTGGACCCTTCCCTATCCTTCTTTGTTGACTTCAGTCCTAGCCTTTGTAATATACCCATTTTGGGTTCCGGTTTCGGAGCTGTGTCTTCTGGCATTTTTTCGAGAAAGGCTTGCACTTTCTCAATAGAACTCACTTCGTGCTTATCTTGCAGATTATGAGAATTCAGGGTCTGAATACTATTTTCTAAATTTCCCTTGTCATCATTTTGCATTTCGACTTTTCCTTTGTCTACATCTTGGCTACTTTGCTTAGCGTTTGTCACATCAGGTGAGTTTCCTCGCATCATCCTTTGCAGGAAAGAACGCCTTTGGGGTTTCTCTTCCCTGCCGTTTCTGTTAAGTTGTTGTACGCTAGCGCTTTTTCCCTGACGTTTCAAACGAGTTTCCGGTTCACTGTAGTCCGATTCTGGTTCCGTTTTAACTCCACTTTGAGTCTCTATTTGAGGTTTCGGTTTGTTCTTTCTCAAAGAGGCCAACTTATTCAAGAACGTCGTCGACCTACTAACCTTCTTATGGCGGTTACCTCTGCTAGTTTCTCTCGGGGTTCTTTCTTTAACTATGTCTTTCTTAGACGGTGTGTCCATGAATTCTAAATCCTCCGACGTCATGGACATCGAATCGCTAGCGTCGTAGCTGGTTTTCGTTTGATTCATTCTTCCAAAATTTGGAGAAAATCCCGCGAAATCATTCGTCCGTCCTGAAGTGAACGAGAATCGTCGTGTCAGTCTCGGAGACGCTGCAGGGACGTTGAGAGGACGAAAGTCGTCTTCCAAGCCAATCATGTTTAGGTTCAACATAGATCTGTGAATGTTTGAACTATCCCCTAAATGTTGCTTTCGGTGTTGTAGAATTGAGGACCTCGCTGACTCCAACGGGTCGAATCTGTCAATCAATCCTTTTCCTTGAACATCACCCGGAACCATCCTGGCACTTTCGTAATTTTCAACTCCCGACCCAGGACCCCAAACATTCAAAGAGAATGGTTTGTGCAGGGATCTGGTTAATTCCGAATAAGCCAATTCGAGATTTCCTTGATTAGCCGTTAATGCGGCCACAATTTCCCTTCTTGAGAAATTTCCTCGGGCTCTTAATTCATGGTACTAAAATCAGATTGAAGTATTAAATGAAATACATATTCTTAGAACTGTTCTTGAACTATAGCATTGAATACCTTTCTCTGGCGTGACTCTACGCATTCAGTTACAGAAGCCCAGATGTTGCCACGATGAAGTCTCAAAGCTTCCTTAGCTTCACCCGCTGATATGATTCCGACGTCGTTATCAGGCTTATCGTGTCCGTAATTAGTAGCCAGAGTAACAACAGTCTCTATCATGTTGATCCAATTTTCTTCCAGCCAATCTATCGGGTCCTGATCAGGTCCGCAATGGTTGAGGGCGACTTGAAGGTCGTCGGGAAGAAATCCGCTTTGTTCCGCTTTCTGATAATGGAAATAAGAATGAGTCATATAAATTTGGTTCTTTTAACTGGATGAAAAATTATACGTACTCTAATTAGTCGGACCATTTCTAATCCTTGAACTCTCATGGTTTCTTGCCGCCTACGTTCGAGTAAGTCTTCCCTCGAATCTCTGCTGGAAAACGCATTGCGTTCTCTTCCGTACCATGATCCCTTGTTTGGATTTAAAAATTATACATAAATAAATCTTGATTTTTTCCACACCTTCAAATTACATTGATCTTAGGCAAAATCAGCTAAAATATTCACGTACGCTTATAAGAAAAAAATGTCACGTTATCCGAAAAAGCGCAATATTTATTATTTTTTACTTAATAATTACGTTGAAGAATAGCAAGCCTTAACAGAAGAAGAACGGAAATATATTTTTCTTCTAGGAACAATCTAGCGGTTTCGGCTAACCAAAATGTTTTATAGACGGATTAAAAATTTTTATGATATAGCTCTTTGACTGCGGGTGTTAAGCCGGATGCACATTTAAAGCTCGCAAGTGAATTTTGAGCGTGCACGCATGAGTCGTTTCAAAAACCAGTTCACGCACGAGCAAGCGAAGCGTGTGCGAAATAAGGATTTTTTTTAATTTCGCATCGCTTCCCTTCCCTCGCTAAGCGTCTCATGTGTGCAGCCGGATTTACCCCCTCGTTGTCTCGCCCTAACTACGCTCACCGACTATTACGAGTGTCGTAAACTCGTTTCTATTCAAACAAATTTCATTTGCGGTACAGGAAAAATAGAACAAAAAGGCATCTACCTGCATTTGAGGCTGTGGAATATAATCTCGAATGGCCAAGTCGGACGGTCTTCTTCTGTTCCAATCAGAACCCAAATTTTTCCTTTGAATGAACGGACTATCCGGCGCTCTGTTAAGCTGGTCGGCTAATCCGTACATTCCAGGTTCGCTGGCCAACGACGTTCTACTGAGACTTCTGAGTAATTGTCCGCGGTTGAAGTCTTCCCGGCGCTCGTTTGGGAACTGCCGACTGGGATACAGAAGGTCGTCCCTCAAAGAAGACTGCGACATCGAACGTTGTAGGTTCGAAAAGTGACCGGATCTATCGAACATATTCTGTGACAAATCTTCGACTAAATTAGGCGGTGAAGTTCCCATTTCTACTTTGTTGGGTGGACCGTTTAAACTATCTTCGTGGCTAATGTCCGATACATTATCAGTTCCTAACGCTACAGAGTGTACTTGAAGTTGGGAAGTGTCGTTGCTGTTTTCCACGTTCGTTTGACACGAGGAGTCTGTTTTTGTCGCTTTTTCCGTCGGAGATTTGACCTTGTTATTATTGATTTCAGTTTCTTTCTCTACTAATCTATCATTTACTAAAGCGGAAAGCGCGTCTGTCAAGGTGTCTTTAGTTGCTGGCGGTTTTGGCGATGAAGCGGGAATAGGAGAGGTGCCAGTTTCGGCTACTGTTACTGATTTGGAGTTTGGCGGCGGTGATGCGGGTGATTTTGATAATGGTTCTGCTGTAAATGTTGCGGGACTAAAGCTTGCTTCATCGGACTCAGTGTTTTCCGGTTCTGGAGGTAACACTGTTGTTTCCGTAACCGAGTTTCTCCGAGATGTCGGCTCCCCAGGAAATCCTTCGCTTAACCTTCGATTTCTCTCGAGGCGCTTCCTAATTTCCTGATCGAGAAAAGGTTAAGTTTATGCTCTAACATAGACATATGAGCCATGCGTTTGTGCCACAATCGCTTAAAGCCACGTCGTTAAGTGCTTTTATAAATTGGGTTAGATGTTATTAATAAGGTTTTTGCCACAAATTGGGAATAATTACCAATTTTGTTATAAAAAATTAGCAATTTTTTATAAAAAAATTCCAATTTTGTTATAAACAATTACCAATTTTGTTATAAAAAATTTAATAATACCCAAGGCACCACCTTAGGCTTAAGTCATCGAGGGACTTTTGAAGACATTAATTCAGGTGGACGGGTTACAATGCGTAGGAGGGTGGTGGCAAGCCCTGCATGCCACGTGTTCGAGCCAACAGCTCCCTACACTAACTATTACCGTTAACCTCAACAAGTTTTTATGAACACGAACAGAATATTTGAATTATAGTGAAATAATTAAATTAATAATGTTATGTCATTTTCTGAAAGTCTAAATTATGTCTTATCAAAATGTTTAAAACATTACTTCGTTTTTCATATTTGAATTCGTGGCGGACCTTCCTATTTAAAACTCAAAATGTTTTTAAAAATTGAGCGTAGAGATGAATATTGGATAAAAGCAATAACATAGGAATTAAATCAATGATACATTGTGGCAATAAAACATTGATTATGTAACTGTATCTATTCAAAATGTTATTATTAACGTTTAAAAAAATGTCGTTATTTACCCTTTGCATTTAACTTAATGTTTTTCCCCTAATGAATTCAGTAAACAGTGGAATACACATTTAGCACTTGACTCCAATAGCTTATATAACATTTTATGAAGGAGCGAAATGTATCATTTTTTTATTAATTTATCATGCGGCTTAGGAAAAAAATTGTGTTATAGCTTTTTTCAAAGCAATCACCTCTTCTAATTGTTGCTGTTCTTTGATAAAATCTGGACTGAAGTTTAAGAACTGTTCTTTGGCCTTCTTTTTCTTTTCTTTGAGCTCATTGAGGTCATTTCTGCTGCCTTTTGAATCCGGCGTTGCGCTTCCCTTCTCCTCCTCTTTCGCGTCACTTGGTTCCTGTTCCGACGATATGGTCTTGCAGCAGACGTTGCAAACACGACCACCAGGAGGATTGATAAACGTACAAAAGTTGCACTCCCATTGTTCCGTCGGAATGGGTGGGGGCGGAGCTGGTGGCTTATCTGTAATGGATTATAAAACTCAATTTAAAAAAAAATTATAATTATTTTTCAAATAATATCGTAGTAGTATTTTAGAAATCGGTATTTTTAACTACAGTTAATATGAGCTCTAATATATGAAGCAAATTTGAATTAACATTGATAAAAATAATTGATAGTTAAGCATTTTCACTAATTATATTTAGTTTAAAAAACATCTTAGAATATAATTAAATGTAGCGTGCACGATAATGAAGACACCCAGGCGCCCTCTAGCTGGAATTTTTCGCATCTGGAACAAACATTGTAGGGCTTGGCTTTCACTTACAAAAGCAGTTTTTGAAGTGTCGAAATATTGAAACTTATAACGTTTCAACCATTTTCTTCTTAAAAATATTATTACATGCGAAAGTAAAATATTCATTTGTTATTACCAAGAACCCATAGACGTACCAAGAACAGAGGAAAGGAAATTTTTCTGGATCGCCTCCTAATTTTTTTTTAAATAGGCGGAGCTATTGAGTCTTCTTCCACTATTGTTACATATACTGAAAATTACATATTATTTTTAAGTTGGTTTCCAGTTGGCTTTAAGTTGTCGTTATTAAGTTTCAAGTTGGCTCTAAGTTGGCTTTAAGTGTCCTCCATTAAGCGAAATTAGAGTTGGTTTTAAGTGGTTTTAAAGTAGGTTTTTAGTTAGTTTAAGTAGTTTTTAGAACGCTAATTTTTTTGGTTACTTAAATGACTACAGGCGGAAAATATAAAAAGGCGGGGCTTATTTGGAAAATATAGATTAGGAGGCTCCACGACGGGCTAAAGCTATGATTACGTGTTCTTAGTGCGTCTATGGGATCTTGTTATTACCAGTTAACTGTACAAACGTCTTTATAATAAAGACGCGCTTAAGTTTTGAAAACTACTCCTTTTAATGAATGTAAAATATCAATTTTTATTAAACTGACAATTTAAGTCGAATTTCCTGGTAGTGGAATGGGGCTGAACTCGTTACTCTTTTCTTTTACAAAATCTTTTCCAATTGACCAATGAAAAGTTTTCGAAACGACTTAATGGGCGGTTAATGACGATTGGCTAAGCAGAAACGTTACTATTGTTCTAACAGGCACAGCTTTTAGGTAGGAATTTTAAACTCTGTAACTACCGTCTCATTAGGTTGTATTAAAATATTCCTTCCTATTACATACCTCGCTATAGCATATCCATCTAATCCAAGTGTGAAAAGTTATAAGTAGTGCCAGATATAAGTGTTCTGCAGCGGAGGGTCTATTCCGCCTCATGCTCAAGAAGGGGGCCCTCTTGCCCAATATTTTTCAAAACATATTAATTAATTGCGATATTTCTGTACGAGATTTTGAATCACAAAGTTATTTTAGAGTATGATTTTGTTGGTTTTAGGCCTTTTCTAAAATAAGTGTACAGGATTTGGACGATCATTCAAACCCAAAGAAATTCCAACAATATTTTGTGACCCATTTACGCTTATGATAGTTAAAACATTGTCAAACCTTCCAGAATTTCAGGAATAGGAAAATCTTCTTTTGCGTCCTCAGATTTGTTTGGCTCTTCTTCTGCCGTTTGCTTCCTAGTACGCCGTTTGTCCGACAGAGTAGCTTCGCCTTCGTCTTCGGAGCTTTGCGGGAGGTCCGAGGATTCGGATCTATGATGCTGGGCTTTGCTACCTCTTCTGGAACCTCCTCGACTTCGGTCTGAGCTGAATGTCTCGTCGTCTGTGAGGTGTTTCCTACTCTTACCCCTGGTTTTCCTTGTAAGTGACCTAGAGGACGTGGACGGAGAAGGTGGTGTGGACAGTCTTTGACCAGGCTGCTGTTGTGACCAGTATGGTGGAAAACCAGGAGGAAAGAAGCTTCCTGGAGGGTAACCAGGTGGCACCGCGCCGAACGGAAAGAATGCCCCTGCAATTAGATGAAGAGTTGAGCACTCAGTGGGAAAAGTTTCCATCTTTCTTAGATCCCTTTCAATTAATTTCAATGGTAACGATTCTTCCTATATTTTTGGCTTTTATTTACTTTTTCTAACACGAATTTATTTAATACGGGTATAATGGGACGTTTCATTTATATCGGAATAAATGAAATGTAATATCTATTTATATCTTTCACAAATGTCACACCCTTGGAGATCCAGATATACCTTTCTAGAAAGTGAAATCTAAATGGAAATATGGTTATTTTCAAGTTGTTTTAGGAATAGACGCGTAGTCTTGCGTTGAGTTTGGAAGTTCTCTCCCCACTCCCCACTAGTTAGAGGTTTTCGTCCAAGTTCATTGGTTTCCCGGCCATAAAAACTTGTAGACTGACGGTAATAGTAAACGTTTGGCTCGCGTGGCCAGAAGGGCTGGTCACGACTCCTACGCAGCATAACCCGGCAACATAAATTAAAGGCATTATAAGTCTATTAATAAGACTATTATTTTTAAATTTAAACTTTATATTTTGGCCGGGGAAACCTGCAATGGTTTTGGCCAAATATTTTATACAATTTTGGGGCTTATCGTTTTTCCTGGACTTTAATGGAGATTTTATTATGTGTATTTTATATTACAGGCGCGATGCTTAATGACATACTTTATGAATGAAAAAAATTAAGTCTATTCTGAAAATATACCCGAATCTTGAAGGCTGATAATGGGGAGGTCCGACACTTGTAAATTTTGGGATATTAAGATTTGGGAATTTTCAAGTGGATTTCTAAATTTCTAAAATCATTTTTCTCTAACGTTTACGGGATTTTTACGGAAGTCGGACCCCTTGCTGTTATTTCGAGACAGATATATCCAGATTTCTAATGCTGTGTCAAACAATATATGTATACCCGAATCTCGAAGGGTTTCACATTCGACAAAAATACATACGGCTAAACAATATATATAAATTTGATTACCGGCTGGTGCCATCATCGGATCATACATGACGCTTTGACTTCTCTTCATGTGCGACTTATTCGCTTTGGTGAGGGTACCACTGTCGATGTCCTGACCCGATGGATCTTCTTCCTCATCTCCGTCTAGCTCCTCTTCATCCTCTCCCCTGTTTTGAAGGTGACTCCACGATCCTCGGGGGAACTGTCCGACGAAATTGGGATACGGACCAGGGAAGCCTTGTCCAGGTACTGCTCCCTGACCATAGAAATGAGGATATGGGGAGGGATAAAAACCCTGACCGGCCATTTGCTGGTTAGGATATCCCGATTGAAGATTGCCCATACTTGTGCTGTGGGTCATTCTATAAAGGTTGTTAGGAATAAAACATAATAATAAGTTTGAAAAATTAAGTGTTATCCCAAGCAGCTTATATTTGTACAACGAAACTTATGCAATTACTATAGAAATGTAATTCTATATTTTAAATACACTTTAAATGTATTTTTTCGAAAAATATAATTAAATTATTAAATATTTTTTACATTAGGTTTAAATATGTTTGAATATACGGAAAATTATACTTGTCATAATAAAACACGACTCTACTTATACTTAGTCTAGGCCTAGCTTGAGCCCTGTCATAAAAGATCACACATTTTGCTAAACTTCAGACTAATACTTTAGATCTTATACGTGGTAGCCAAAATGCACTACTAGAAAATTTATGTCGCATAACAAACTAAAGTAATTGGTATTACCTCTCTTGTGGTGTTAGTCCGCGTTGCATTTGTCCCCTTCTTAAAGTACCAATCCCTTGCCATTCTTGTATATTTTGATTAGGCATTTCATCGTTGTTATTCCTTAAAGTTGGAGGTGCTCCTGATTTCGGTAAAGGGGTCACGTCCTGACCCCATCCGATATCGTCACCTACGCTGCTTCCTCTGGTGCTGCCGGAAGTGGAAACGGACGGTTCATCTTCCCACTCGTCGGCAGAATTTTGAGCAACTTTTGTCTGAAGGGTTTACAAAGAAATTAAAAATGGTATTGTGGATAATGTGCAATTTTTAAATCTAATTTACCAAATGAGCCAAAATATTTTGATATTCCGGTGAACCCTGTCGCTCTGTTGTTCTTGAATGTTTCACTTGATTATTTAAGATAACTTGATTGTTCGCTAAAAATTAATTTTTTTTAAGAATTGATTGAAGAGCAACAAACGCTTCAATGACACCTCTCATTCTCTCTTAGCTTCCCTTAATTCACTAGACCAAATATTTTTGGTTGCTCGGTGGCAAGACTGAGCCAACTGGCTAAATAAACAAATTATAATTCATACTCAAGCCAACTAGGTTCAACCTTCATTTTATGGACGCACTTTTTTTAATGGGAGTATAACTCTACCAGGGAAAGTAAAGCACTCGTCAATACTAAGTCTTGGCGCGACGGACTAGAAAATTTAGTGAATAAAAGCACTTTCAAATTTGTACCTGCTGTGAAATATTTTGAATAACTCAGAAAAATTGTACCACATTTTAGAAGATGATACTTTATTGGTGACATTGTTCAACTTTTCAATTTGAAAGTAATACTGACATCAATCTACTTTTGTTAAAATAAATAGCAAAGGATTATTATTTCTACTAAGTTTTGAACTGTTGCTTCGCGAGCGGTTTAAGATGGAAGCCTAACCTTTCCTGCTAGAGTGATACTCCCCTGACGGGATTTTTTAATGACCGAGCGTCGACACAAAGATTTTATTTAAATAAACCTTTTGTTAAGTTTTAAATTTTTTTCCATGGTAGTTTATAACAGTAAAAGGTTTAAAAAAAGAACTGCTACTTCATGTAGTTTTAAAAATTGTTTTTATTTCAGAAGCTTTCGGACCGCGGTCTTTCCGCAGCTAGTCATTTGTAAATTTAATATCTATAACATATAAAAATACTACGCAATGTTACCCATGGTGTCAACCAATTTAATTTTTTTAAATGCTAATCCATTTTTTATCCCCTTTCTTAACACTTTATTCAGGTTCGTTTCATCGTAAAAGTAGAAAAATATGCTGAAACAATTAGCAGACGGTAGATCATAATGTTCAAAGGATAATTTATGAAGCGGTAAAAACTGGGCAGTTAGATGGGACAAGAAAATATCATTTTTATCCACTGATATTGAAAGTACGACACATATGTGGTTTAGTAAAAATCCACAAGGAAGAAAACCCACTTAGAGTAATTTTTTTGTGAATAAACAATCCGACTTATATATACAAATGCGAAGATATTAGTAAATATAACTTCTCCATTAGTAGGAAATAAAGAATACTCTTTAAAAATTCGTATGAATTTGGTAGCGTGTTTAAAAAGAGGTAGTCAGTTTATATGGTAATATACCAATCCACCCGGTGTTACACATACTAATATCTGATAAAAATTTAATTGATAGGACAACATTAAGTTTTGAATCTATTTTAAAATTAGCAGAAATTTGATTAATGGAGACTTATTTTGTGTTTAGGGAAGCTTTTATGCGCAACGAAAACGCCTTGCGATGGGAATCATTTATCGGCCCCAATCGCCAACCTGGTCATGGATCACGAAGAAAACTTAAATTATGAATCTTATAAATTTATGGAGAAGATTTATGGACGATGTTTTTATTAATCAAAAGTTAATTATTGGAGGAAAGTTATTTACTAAGTTTAGTAAACAAAACGTTGAAAGACATTCAATTTGCTTTTGAAAGGGAGAAAGGTAAAAGTTTGCCCTTTTTAGACGTATCATTAAAACCCAATAGAACTGTGACGTACGCAATTTATCAAGAGACTCATGCCAAAATATTCTTTAAGTTTCAATATTCCCATAGCAGAAATATAAAAAAGGTATACTTAAATTATTTAAAAATAAAATTGAAACTGTCCGAAGACCCCATAAAATATAAGATTAAATTGAAGGCGCAAATGCATGAATGGTGGCTACCCGGAATCTGTGATATGATTTGTAAATAGTGTTAAAAAGAAAACCCGGACCATGTTGTATCATTACCCTCTATGAAAGGAATTTCTGAAAAATAATGACTCAAATTAAAATAATTAAGGGGACACTAGTCAACCAGAATCTTAAAACATCAACACCAGAGTTAATTAAAGATAAGCCTAATAGTAGGGGTGATACACGAAAAAATGTATATGTGAAGACAAACAAAAGACCCGTTAAAAATCGAAGAAACGAGCATAAATACAGTGTTAAGAAAGGGGATACAAATGGTTAAGCAGTATTTACAAATAATAAAAAAAACGTTAAATAGTTTGGGATTCAACAAAGGTCAGGAGCGGAGTTGGTATAGGAGTTGTTTTAAAGATGCGGTTTATATTAGGGATAGGGGGAAGCTAATTTCTGATAAGGGGTCGATGAACATTGACGGGTGGGACGGTTTTTAAATTGAAATAGTGAAAATAGTTGACACCAGGGGTAACATTGCGTAATCTTGTTAAACATTTTGTAGAAATTAAAAATAAAAATGATTAGCTGAGAAAAGAACGTGGACCAAAATCTTCTGAAATGAAAAAGATTCTAAAACTCCTTGAAGTAGCAGTTCTTTTTAAACACTTTCTACTATTTTAAATTACCGTTGAACAAAATTTAAAAATTTATAATTAAAAGGTTTACTCAAGTAAAATCTACGTAGAGTTGGCAATTTCTCTCCTCACGTGTGAAAGGGTTTTTTTTTTAGTTCTTCGGTTTCCCGTCCATAAAAACTTGTAGAGGCTGACGGCCATAGTGAGTGAGGGAGCTGTTGGCTCGCGTTGCATGAAGGGCTTGTCACCACCCCCCTTCGCGGCCACCCGAATTTAAAAGGCAATACAAGTCGCTAGATGACTTGGGCCTAGCTTATTATTATTAAAGAGTAGCTTTGGCGTGCAGGTCCTGCGAAGAAAATCCTCCTAACGAATAACCGAGTATGTTTAAATGAAGTACTTATTATTTAACCGCTCACTTTGATGATTTTTTGGACTGGCGGCTCTTGGTTTTGGTGGAATTGTGCCCTGTTGCAGCGGTAGTTCATGCTTGGGAATTGGAGGCAGTGGCCGATTGCTCATAAAACGCCGAATGCTGCCGATCTTTTCTGTCAAAGAAAATTCCTTCTTCGGTAATGCTGGAATCTGAAAGATTAAGTGATGTTTAATTTAAAAGATGTCGTATTGGAAGCTTATAAGTGTCAAAAGGAGATTTTAAAAGGATAAATTAGGAATGTCTTAAAGTCTACCTGAACTGTCTCCTATTTTATCGGTGCATCTCCTTATAGCACCCTCTATAGAATTTAATTCCGTTTTTAAAAGTGCGCTTGACTTAATTTATAGCATCAGTGACGTCACAGAAGCTAGTTAATTTTAACATTTAATTCGTGTCGCTAATGTTATCATTTAGACTACAGCAGCGCCAACCGTGAAATAATTATTCCCTGGTAGAAATGTTTCTTTCATACAGATAAGGTAAAGATAGTTTAATCCACTGGTATTTAAAACCATGATACCGTAATCAGATCCCTCTATTTTTTAATGTTTAGTATGTTTTCATTGTACAACGCGACATAACTGGTCCTGGAAATTTGGCTTTTTAATTTCTAGGGTGTAGCCAAACGTTGCCATACGTAATCATGATCTAGCCAATATGGCGGTTTGAGTAAAATATATTTTGTTTGGCTTCTTCTACGTCATACCTTCAAGATTTCATGTTTTCGGTCAATTGAAAGTGGAAGTTTGTCTGCTAAAATTCACATTTTCTATTTGGAATAACTTGTAAAATAATTAATATTTTAATATGAAATTTTTACAGTGTTGACAACTATACATAATCTAATAAAATATTAAATTTTCATTTTTGGGTGCAGGTAGACTTTAAGACTTTTGCCAACGTGCTGTCGAATGCCCGACAAAACACTAAAACCGATTCTATTTAATATTTTGAGACGATCTGCAGACACCATAGTTTGGTTCCTCACCGTCACGCGATTGGGGATAAAATCCGAAGCAGTCTTATTTTGCACATCCATGGCGCAGGATTTAAAGCCCCGGTAGACGTAAGCTTTAGGGAACCTATGAGATACTAGATTGATTAGATTTTATCTAAGAGGAGAAGGTTACTGGCAGACCATGACAACATTTTCATTATAAAAATGGAAATTTTTGTTAAGTACGTTCTAAGTAACACGTTTTTTCAGAAAATGTATATTAGAATTCGCCTCGGAAAATATGGCTGACGCTCAATCGAAGCATATCAAAAATTTATTTGTTCCCTCATTTAAGTTTCGTTAGAATGTAATGTTTTTCGTGAAATTATTTAAGTTTTAAAAATTGACGATATTAAGTTAGTTATCCCAATATACTATTGCTCTATTAAAAAAAAACTATCACAATTAGGGCTATTTCGATCTTGAAAATTATGGTCTTAAAAATAGAAAACTTGGTACAGTCTAGCTGATATTTTTCCCGATGAGTTTTCTTAAAGCAAGGAAGAAACTGTACTTATACGGGGTTCACTAAACCAGTACACATTATCGTTATATTTTGCGCAGCTATTAGTGAAAACTATCCGCCTACCAAAGCTGTCCTAAGTCTCACAACTACCAATTTCGATATTTAGTAACAAAAAAGTACATCTAGAAATTGGCTCAGGAATTTTCAGGTACAGGTCGAGAGTGGTCGCCTAATGTAATTTTATTGTAGGTTCTGATAGACTAATAATAATCAACTAGGCCAATACCCAAGGCACCACGTTAGGCCCAAGTCATCGAGTGACTTTTAATACCTTTAAATCGAACGTGTCCACTTACATCACTTCCGAATCCTGGAAAGAAGGATTTCCCCTTTTTCTTCCTGGGGGGTGGAATGGGCATTTTGGAAGGATCTCCGGGGACGTTGGCTCTCTGTCCCGACGGCTGCCGGATCGCCGTGGCTGGAATCGTGGAGGTGTAGCTGTCGATGGCCTTCCGCAGGTGCTGCTTCCTCTTGGGGTGTCTGTGGTACATGTCGTCACACGACAGGCAGAACGCGTGGCCATTGCACTTGTCACAGCGAACTGCGGGGTTCGACGAACCGCACAAATCACAGTGGATTCCGCCGTCTCGACTTCTGTCTGTCAAATATCAAGACATCCGAGATAAAGGGTTTAACTTCCTCCAAGTGAAACATTTGTATGTGGGTTTTATTTCGCTAAACGTTTCATTGTTAGAAGTGGTAGAGGTAATTTTATATACGTTGAAACTAAATTGGATTTATTTATCCGATACAAGTTTATTTTAAAATATAAATATTGTCGAAACTATAAATTTATCGGTTAAAAGTGTATTGCTTGTTTAAAATTGTTCATCGATATTAAAAAGCAACTGTCTTAAATTTGTAATTTACTAAAACATCATAAGACAATCGATATCTTCATCGCCAACATTCCAAAAACAATTAACTCTGTGAATTTCAGGTACCTCATATTACAATCTCTTTACATCTGTATGTTCAAGATCTTATTCGTGAAGCGTTTCCTTTCTAACACATCCCGTCTACAGCTGTTCAGGTTTTTATTTATGTTAATAAGGCATTTAAGAATAGCTTATAAGCTTTTACCCTAAATTTCAGGGAAATATAACCAGATGATTTGATAGAGGGCGTTATGAACGAAGATAGAGCGAAAATGTTCCATTTGTAATTAGACACAAACGAAGGATTTTTAATCATTTTTCGAAACTATGGGTAACCATGTGGTACTCACGGTCTCTAGCATTGGATTTGGTTTAGTGCAATATCGCATGCAGTAAAAGAAAGGTCTAGCTACCTGATCCTGGGCTTGGAGTGTCTCGTTTCACAAACATTCTTTATCTGGAAAAAATCATACTACTTGATTAACTTGAATTTGCGATTTATTTATAAGGATTAGCGATCTAAAGGATTAAGATTAAGAAATTTTTTATTTAATTAATGACAAAACTCTGATAAAGATGCCACTTTCATTACTGAATTTTCGGCTATATTTATTACAAGTAGTTATTTAATAATAGTTGTTTCTATAAAATAAAATGAGTAAAAAGTAACAAAATATAATATGTTGCTCTAACTTCACGAGACACAGCTTTATTCGTATATTTTTTGCACGCGCTCTAGAAAAAGCTATTCGCTAGCGAAACGGGTATAGGAGGCGCAGCGGTCGCTACCCCTACAGCTTGGATCGTCTGCGAACTTCGGTGATAAAAACAAACGATTAATATGGCGTATTGTAGGCACATAGGTGGCAGAGATTGCGCGGTAGTTTTTGGTAGTAATACTGCCCTTAATACTGTAGTGCGAGCTCGTAGTCTTTTATAAGTAAGAAATTGTGACGTAAGAGCCACATTAATACAAGAAGGACACATTACGTTATGAAAAGAACTATTGACTTTTGAAAGCCAAGTAAATTGATGCAAGACCAAATCTCATGATTTTGAGAAAAACATTTTAATACAATTTATATAATATTTGTTTTTCTTAAAATATATTGAGTTGGACTCAAAAATTGTAAACTAATTTTTAGACTGCATCTTAAGCCACGGTCAGACTAGAGGTAAAAATCCCTTCAAGTCATGGTGTGAACGTCACGAAACATTTCGCTACAACTACGTCAGTTAACGTATATTGCGAATTCAGAGGTATGTTTTTAACCTAAGTAGTTAAATAATGGTAAAAGTAGAAAACTAGTTAGTAAAATTTACAGAAACGCTAATATATTTAGATTTTGATGAAAATAAAAGAAATTAAGACCATAGAACAACACTTATTTTTTAAAAAATAAGTTAGCCTTGATAATAAATAATGTTTAAACATAGTGCGATAATTATATCGTGTAAAAATTGCGTGCGATAATAAATATCGTTAATACATCGCACGTGATAATAAGTGTTGTTAACACATCACGCTCGATAAAATATCGTTGAAATTTCCCGCGTCATAATACTTATCGTTAAAACATCACACGTTAAAAAACCTTTGCTGCTTACGACGGGGAAAATAATATAAAATAAAGCAGATCATAAAAGTGTCGTATAAATATTTTTATAGGTTTTGGTTTCCTAGCAAAGGCCGATTGTTTATTTAATTATTTACCACGACTGCCAATTCTTTATTTATTGAAAGTTTTTCTTTACCATTTACTAAGATTTTGTGAAAAGGAAATAATTTGCATTTATTTCTTATTTTTCAGAATATATTCTTTTAATACTTGGTGTTTTAAATTACCCGATAAATCTTTTTTATTTAAAAACTGTTAACTTCAGGAAATTAAATTTTTTAGTTGATGATTATTGTGGAGGGAACTCCCTAATTTATAAATTTCCGAAAATTTAGGTAATATTTTATTTTTTCATCGGTAGGTGTTGCCAAAAATTTGGAATTATAAAGTTGTCGAACATACCCTACAACTTTCAATTTCTGTGGAAATAGGCTTATTTGTGACTGAATTTTGAGGTCTTGAAAATAACAACAGAAAAAAGCTTAGTTAATTTGAACAAATAACTGTTAATGCAAGGGTCAAAGATTAGTGTTTCGTTAATTACCACTGACCTCTCAATTTGGCAAACAATTAACATTGATCTCTTAGAACGGAAAATGTGTGCCAAATAATTTTACAATACCTCAGAGGGAGTCAATAAAATTTGAACTTTAAAAATTGTGTTTGAATAAAATTTCCCTACTTATCATGTTTTGTTGAATGCACAACAAAACATTTGGGTAAAACCAACTTGTTTTTTATGACCTCAAATATCTCGGCTTATTTCAGCAAAACCGATTTTAATTGTTAGATTTTGAGTATGCTTTACAACTTTCTCATTGAAACATTTTGACTACCACCGATCGTTGAAAGAATTCATAAAACTAAGAAATGTTTTCAGATTTTTCTGAATCGTAATAAATAAATAATTCCCTAACCATTAAAAATACCCCCTAAAAACATACAATTTCTAGAGCAAATTCCAATACGTTGTATATATCATAATATTTATAAGAAAATATACCAACATATATGTGCATATTTATCCATATATATATATATACATATACATTTTACGCTAGCATTCGGAAAAAAAATTCGACCTTAGAAAGAGGCAGTCAGATAATCTAGTCGAATTGTCGCGGCCGTTGGGACGCGGAGGTATCAGTTTTTTCGTGTAAGTACCCGAGCTTAAAGCAGCCAGTAGTCGAGTTTACAGTCACCCGAAGAACCATTCCTCAGACGAGGAATTTCGTACTGTTCCCAGCAGGGTTAGCGATGCAAGGATTATAAAAAGGAGAGCGGGAGCAGAGAGAGAGAGAGAGAGAGCAAAGCGTGAAAAAGGGACGGAGGAAAAGAAAGGGCTCAGTTTTGGAAAACGAGAACGAAGAACAGTGGATTTGAACATTCTCTTGGGAGAGATGAACCGCTTAAAAAATTCCCCTTTCTTGATGACGACCCAAACTATTCCTAGACTCTTGGCAGATAGTCAAATGACGGGTAAACTTAGAATTAAGTACGGGTATATTTTCGCACGCCGACGTGTTTACGTCAAAACGAAAACTGGCTGCTGCGAAAATAATTGAGAAGATAAAACACATTTTGCTTCTTCCGGTTTTGATGACGTTATTAGTATAACGCAATTGACGCGCGAAATTATTGGTTTTTTAACGACTAGCTATTAAGCACCTTTAAAGCGTTTGGGACTAATAAGATCTTTGGAATAAAAAGTTAAAACAGCTGTGGCGAATTAAAGATGACCTAGTAAAAATTGCTAGTTATAAAAATATCTTTTGCTTTTTGTCACAGCAAAAACGTGACCTTTTCTTAACTTTCGATATCTTTCTATTAAATAATTAAACCATTTGGCTATTTTCTTATACATTTTGTTAATCCAAAGCTGCCCTAGATTTAAAAAATCTAATTATTTATTATAATATGTCGAAATCATATTATTTTTTATAATTTTATATATAAAATAATGTGATTGAAATATTTTGTAATCATACAATGTGTAGTAATTATATAATTTGATTATATTATTATATAATATAATTATATAATTTGATTATATAATTATATAATACAATTATATAATTATATAATTTGATTATATAATTATATAATATAATTATATAATTATATAATTTGATTATATAATTATATAATATAATTATATAATTATATAATTTGATTATATTATTATATAATATAATTATATAATTTGATTATATTATTATATAATATAATTATATAATTTGATTATATTATTATATAATTATATAATTTGATTATATTATTATATAATTATATAATTTGATTATATTATTATATTATTATATAATTATATAATTTGATTATATTATTTTATAATTTATTAAAACATTCTTTTATTAATTTATTTTTATAAAATACTATAAATACAAAATTTATTAAAATATTAGATATTTTAATATTATTTATATAAAAATGAAATATATTTTAAGGTAGTTGCATATGACTTTTTATACAAGGCTCTTGGTAGCTTCTATTATTAAATTAGACTCTCGCAAGTGGCAAAATGAATTTGGAATATAACAATTTTTTCATTTAAAGAAGTTGGTCCTAGTTTTTTAAGTAAATTAATCAATGGTTAATTATGTGATTTTGCATCGTATTTGTTCGGCCCGGAATCGTTTCAAAAGTAGGTCAAGGTCATTAAAAAAAGCCATATAAAATGTTTGTTACACGTAGCTAATTTATTTAAGAAAGTTACTTTATAAATATATTGCTGTTAATTATTTAATTGGTAATATAATTATTCATTTTAAGACGGAGTTTTAGAGCAAGTGCCCCCGGAATCATTTGGTTTATACAGGGTCTTTTTTTTTTGCTCGGAAAAGTGTTTTTTTTTCAAAAACTATTTATAGTACCGATTTCAAATTTGGAAGGTCAATTCTCTATACCGGGGGACATCAGTTTGAGAAATTTGAGCGTTTTCGGTAATGTTTTTCACCAATTTTGAAAAATTATTTTTCGACCACTAGGTGCGAGATAAAAAATTTCTATTATAAAGTTGTAGGCCGTCATCGAAAACCCTTAAAAATTGTTCACTCGACGAAAAACATCTTATTTATCAGTGAAAATTCGAGCTTGAAAAATTTACAAGTTGGTGAAGCCAAATTACGATTGTTTGAAACGATAATTGAAAAGGGAACAAGTCTAATACAAACGTAGTAGAGTTTTCACACTTGAAAAAATGTACACGTTTGGTTTTTAAATGCAGATATTTTATTCACATAAATTTTTACAAAACATTTTCAATAATATCACCATTGGCTGCAACACAGGTTTGTGCGCGGACAATTAAGTTCTCAAACGCTTTCTCTACCATTTCTGGTGTGACGTCTCGGCAAGCACTGATTATTCGTCTAATGAGTTCCTCCCTAGTTTCAATGGGCGTGGCGTATACCTTTGCTTTAACGAATCCCCAGAGAAAATAATCCAGCGGTGTTAGGTCAGGTGACCTTGCTGGCCAATGCACTGGACCATTTCTCCCTATCCACCTTTCAGGAAACTCGTTGTTGAGGTGCTCAGTTACTTGCCGGGAAAAATGCGGAGGGGCGCCATCTTGCTGAAACCACAACTGACGTCTTTCAGCCAATGGAAGGTCGTCGATTGCGTCACTCAGTTCGTTCTGTAGAAAATGTAAATACCTTTGGCCGTTGAGGTTCGTCGGCAGGAAAAAGGGACCAATCAAACGGTTTCCAACAAGTCCAACCCAAACATTGACCCGTTCAAATTGAACCTGGTGATGATATTCAAAACCCCAATGTGGGTTGATGTCAGACCAAAGATGGCTGTTTTGATGATTAAAGGGCCCATCTCTAGAAAATGACGCTTCGTCGGAGAACAAAACATGGCGCAAAAATTGTCTATCTTCTTGGACAGCATTTAGTAACCAGTTGCTAAATTCATAACGTCTTTGATGGTCTCCGTCAATTAGTCCTTGGTGGAGCGTAGCTCTGTATGGGTGATAGCGATTCTTACGAAGAATTTTCCACACACGATTTGCAGAACAACCCAAATCAGCAGCGGCGTTAGCGCAACTGTGACGAGGATATGCCACAAAGTACGCGAGTACATTGTTCTCGAAGTCTAAATCCGGTTGACCCAATCCGCGAAACCTAGGTTGCAAGTTACCAAATTGATTGAAATCGTGAATTGCTCGTCTTACTGTATTTACAGATGGTGCTCCATTTGGATGTCTTTCTGCGAAGATTTCAGTCACTCTTCTAAGGTTTTGCGCTGCTTCTCCATTGTAAATGGCAACTATCTCGGTACGCTCAGCTACTGAATAACGAGGCATTGTTCGAAATATTATCAAACACTGATAATAATCTCCCAAAGTTTTCCTTTAAATACCCAATGCATGTTTAGGATTGACCTATAGCCTCGTGTTTTTTAAATCCGGTCGTTTTTTTAACCAAAGTTTCAACTGGATTAGGTAATTCGGTTTCAATTATCGTTTCAAACAATCGTAATTTGGCTTCACCAACTTGTAAATTTTTCAAGCTCGAATTTTCACTGATAAATAAATTGTTTTTCGTCGAGTGAACAATTTTTAAGGGTTTTCGATGACGGCCTACAACTTTATAATAGAAATTTTTTATCTCGCACCTAGTGGTCGAAAAATAATTTTTCAAAATTGGTGAAAAACATTACCGAAAACGCTCAAATTTCTCAAACTGATGTCCCCCGGTATAGAGAATTGACCTTCCAAATTTGAAATCGGTACTATAAATAGTTTTTGAAAAAAAACACTTTTCCGAGCAAAAAAAAAGACCCTGTATACAACTGTTTAAATCTCTCAATTGTCTGCCCCCTCCCCGACGCAAAGTCCTAGCTACGCTACTGTTTCAAAATAAGAATAAGTGAAAAGCTTTTAAGAAGTGATATGTCAAGATTTGACGGAAGTGACTGTCACGCCGATAGCAAGAGCCTGAAACATCTCAACTACAATTGTTAATTTAGTAATTAAACTATTTCGAAAAATCGTCCTTCCACCACTCATTAATTTTTATTTATTTGTCTTAATTTTCAATTTATATCTGATTGCTTTTTACACATAATCCAAGGGATTTGAGTGTATTGGTTTCACGTACATAACTCTTTACCAGTTAGGGTTATAAATTTCAACGATATCTAGTTCGAGTCTACATTTACCGACCTCGGTATCCCAAAATATTTCTTTCAAAACTGAGCCCAAGAAGTTAATCATTTTTCCATTTAAAGTGTTGGTTAAAATCGATGGTAATAAAAACGAATGAATGCGGGCTTGTGTTGAAGCCCAGGACGTTCTCTTTCCAAAAATGTCATTGTCGAAACAAATTTCCAAGCCTAAGTGTATTAACTTTGAGTCCGAAACTGACCTTTTTCGCTCCCCAAAATCCTGAAATTTTCGGCGAATTTTCTCCTCCGTAGCACGAGCAATTTGGGGCAAATCAAAGCTGTAGTTTTATTCCTAAAATAGAAGGAACTAAAGTGGAGGGATTCTGTTTACTTGTAGAAGTTTTCAAACCAGAGGTTTTTAATCATAATATTAGGCTTATTATCGAAATAAAAAATATTTTTTTACGCGCGCGCTAAGCGGCGCGTGCGACCCGACGTTTAACAAAACATTTACGAGGAGCCGTCGGTTTCAAATCGTTTATCTACTACGTAGGCTTGTGTATGCCTATTTCAATTACTACTTCGTAGGACTTTTTCCTGGGTGTTAAATCAACCTGCTTTTAATCCCAGATGTAAAGAAATGTATTACAGACAATTAACCAATGATACGCTTCGCATTTTCTGACGTCATGGGTGCCGAGAAAGTCTGGAAATTCACCGAAAAACTCGATTTCCACCATTTCGACTTCTTTTTATAATAATTCAAAGACCACTTAACCGATTTTGATGAAATTTTCTGTACTTGCTATAAAATGTTTGCTCTTTCTAATGAATCATTAATTAGCCATTGCTAAAATTTCGTGCAACCAACACTTTAAGTGGTTTTTCACGATTTTCTACTTTAAATCTCCATACTTTTTAAATTAAGATCGGCTTGGTTGAAAATTATATTTTTAGTTAGTACTGATCATTTGTAAACTACGTGTTCAGTTTCATTAAGAAATAATAATTTAAAGTGAAATTTCTGGCCAATTCGCGGGACCTCATAACCCGCGTATGCACTATAGTGATATTTGAATTTCGTACTAATTGATACAGGCACCATTTAATTCCAAAAAACCTGACTACCATTTTTCCAAACCAGGTAACTCGAAAAATTAATTTTCTATAAAATTCCTCCTGGTTTTGTTAAGTCGATGTACAAGATGATTGAAAATTTGTTAAAATTTAAATTTAATATTTACCATATATCTATAACATCGGAGGGATTGTGTGTACTAAAATTTCCGTGACATCTTGTTATTTTATTATATATTAAAATATAATAATTTATAGAGACAATGCATTTGTACAGGTAATTCCGAAAAAGATCTCTTATCACATGATATAATTACTTTGCGTTGTACTTCTAAAGATTATAATTACAATTTATAATTTACATATTTAAACATGTATTAGCAAATTTTAAAAGTAATTTAAAATCCGTTTGAAAAGCATTAGAGTTTAAACTAGTTTTGTGTTTAGCTAAGATATTTTCCGCCGGGCTCCTCACTCGAGGAATGTTTGTTACCTCTCCGAGGGGACTTTGTACCCTAGGAGGGGTTATACAACCACCGTGTCTGTGGGTCTGTCTGTGGGTCTGTCTGTGGGTCTGTCTGTCAGGCCTGCGAACGCGTTCGAATTTTCGGGGCAAAGCGTAATCATTGCGTACGCAGTTTCTTAGAATCAGGGAAAAAGTTTTTCCAAAAGTGCCCTCTTTTAGTCATTGGGTGTAGTAAAATTTAATAAACGGCCGGGATTCGAACCCGAGCCCTCTTGCACGACTGGTGAGCGTTCTACCGCAGAACCACGGATACAGTTACGCTTCAGTGAAAATTAAAAACTCTTCCGAGGAGAGGTATATTTTGGCTTGCCAACTTGTTTTCTCTACCATAATTGGTTACATGTTGATTTTAAAAAATATTTATTCGCAGTGTATTTTGATATTGTTTCACTAAAATTTTTTAATGTGTAGAGGTTTTACTCCTTTTGTTTTATCAAATCTAAAATAAAACTAATCTCAAACAAATCAATGAACTTTAATTATTTACTATGACATGAACAAACAAGCCAGAAATATCCGAAGTGAGTCTTAAACCTTTGCTTGTAATTGTTTGTCTAGCTGCTACGAAAGCGACCATCTCTCAAAATATCCGTGAAATCCGATCTGCGTCAGGGCGGAAAACCTATTAATGAACTGAGGGTTCGGAGACTGACTTGGAGGCGGGCCAGCTTCAATTGATAATCAGATTAAAAGACAAATATTATATTTATATCATAGCCATGATGTGAAAAAGAGTCTCGATTATTCGACTACCAACTACCCGAAGTATTTTAATATCTTAGTGAAACGTTTTCATTCCTTTATGCTGTTAATGCTTCAAACTTGTACCTTCTACCTCATTTTCAGAAGTTTCGGAAGAAAACAAACTGCCTATAGCTCGTAAAGCAAGGTAGAAATGTTTAAAGCCCGTAATGCAGTCTGTCTTGTGAATAGCTCTCCCTAAAACTTTTGCATATGAAGAATAGGAAGTGTCACACTTATAAGACAATATTATACACTTATGTTATGATGTATAGTAGAACCAAGATGGTATTTATTTATAATTTAGGAATAATAACTGTGTTGAGGCGATTTTGAGTGTTGTTTTCTAACCTCTCATTCTCGAAAAGTAAGTTCGATTTCAATAAAAAATAAACAAATCAGCGTGGTATATCATTGGTTCTCTAAAACTGTCGACTTCTGAGTCCTGACACTATTAAACCACAGCCAATTGCCAGTTTTTTCCCCCTCTCGTACCTTTTGTTTCATAATGGTCTTAACATTGTCTTCCTTCCGAAGTATCAATTTTATCATTACATAAAAACCATTTTCAATTTAGTTTTCAAATTTAAAAGCTTTCTCTAATTTGTCCCACAGTTTGGAATTACCGAGCAACATGGTACGCATTGTAACCCGGCCACCTGAACTAATGGCTTTAAAAGTCGCTCGATGATTTAGGCCTAAGGTGATGCCAAATGTATTAGCCTAGCTGATTATTATTATTATTATTTCACAATAGAAAATATATTATTAAACTAGTGACTTAATTCAACTTTTTATTTGAGAAGGTAATATTGAAAACAATAAACGAATGTTCAAAACGATGTAGTTAGGGCCTTTATTTACGACACTCAAAACTACTCCCACCGATTTACGCAATTAAAAAATTAAATTAGTACGAAATCACATGACCAGGTACTTAAATTAATTTTTATAAAACTCAATTTAAAAAATAGATAATTTATATTAAATTTTTCTTTGTATCCATTTAAAACTTGACTTTATCTGGTCGTTGGTTTATAGTATTGCGAATTATCAAAAATCCAAACGAAAATATATGTCAATCCAAGTTACTTCAATTTTAGTAAAATTTTCAGTATTAATTTTTGTATTATCATTATTAATTTAATAATGGCCAAAACGTTTCCCTGAAGAGCCTAATAATCTGAGTTTCGCAAAATTTAGACGAATTGATTTTATTGCATTTTAAAGTAATTCTCGAATAATATTATTTTGGAAATAAAATGGCTTTCGGCCAATTTTTCTGAAATTTGGATATGTTCTACTTCCGAACATTCTGAACAAAGGTGTTGCTGGGCTCAACTACCAAAATTTCACATTTCATCCGCTAGAGACCCACAAAGATAGATATATATAAATAAATTTGATGTGGTTGTTCTATGATTTATAACGCGTATTTAAAATCAAATATGGCAATGAAATATTTTCTAGCGTATCCCGTTCCCCAACGTGTGTTCACTTTGCTTTTCCTTGTTCTTATAGCTTTCTCACTACTTTTGTGAATATACCTTACCTTACTACCTGACCGGATTAACAAACGTGATTTGCATGTACGACCGGCCTTCTCGGTTTGTATAATTGACCAATTAACATACCTCATTTACAATTATGAGACTTGCTTACAACACCTAACTAACAAACCGGCGTGCCTTTATTTACGACGTTATTACTTTATTTACTTATTTATTATTAAATACGGATTTGTTTACAAGACCTAATCTATGAACTAAAACAATGGCGAACATAAATTGAAGTTTGTGTCACACATATCCCTTAGCAATGACCTTACATCAAATGGCAAGGTTATATGGTGCTGCTAATGTGAATTAATGTGAAATCGCAACTATGAGGCGAAATTCAGCAGACCTGCGAGCGGCTGTAGTAACGAAGCGAACGCGTCTTTGCGTTACTTGTAATCGATCGATTATGAATTAAATAAGAGTATTTTTGGAAAACCCATCATGTTTAGGACTTAATGTGTGAACTCAAACCTCACGTCAGACCAGTGTGATATGTATTGCAACAAATAATATACCAAGACTACGTTGATAAAAGAGTTCAGGCATACATCTCTGAAAACACTAGATATTGTAAAGATCATCTCGATGACAACGGGAATTATTCGGCAGAATTGCTCTTTGGTTTGCGTTTGGTAAAGCAACCATATATTCTTTACGATATGCAGAATATATTGTTTAATGAAATGGGTGCTGCCGCCAACAGTCATTCTGAGGCCCATTACGACGACGAAAATGCCTTTTCTGATGAAGAGTTTCACACTTTGTTTTATTGACCCAAGGATCAGTTACTAAATATGTTTGAAATGTGTGATTCAGTAGCAGAATGTGATAGGCAGAGACGCGTTACCAAATAGCATGTTTTAGTATTTATCTGTAAGATACGACTACCTGTTAGAGGTTATTTTTAATTATTCTAGTAGACCAAACGTGAGTCTTCCCATTGTCAATGTATGAAAATCCCAAATGCAAAGTTTTGTACAGCATTATGTTAGTTTTCTGGCAATTACGATAGATTAATATATACGGAGGCATATAACACCATTCACAAACGAGCTCTACAATCTAGAGCCTGAAACTCGACGAGCCATTGCTAACGTTGATGATATATATTGCAATATTCCCAAATGCAGTAATTTAGGGTTTATTGCGTTCATAAGAGACGTCATTTAATAGAACCAGTTTAAATTGCTGCTCCTGACGGGTATATTTTAGACAAACAAGGCCCTTACTTTTACGTTTCGCGCAATAATGACGCCCAGGTACTCCGCAAAGAGTTCGAAAAAGATTTTTCCCACATTCTAGTGTGGTTCATTGTAGGCAGCGGTTATCGTGGCGCCATTCCTTTGCTGGAACATCTAGGAATTGATTACAAAATGCCATCTCTTTAGGAGTCTGACTGAAAAGCAGTTAAACACGAATGAAGCTAACGTATAATGTTATATAACAAAAATCATGCGGAAAGTCGAACCGCACAATAGTCATATCAAATCGAAATTCAAGCTCTTCTCTGATGATATACCGATGGCACATGCTCTGAATATTCGATACTGTTATAGAAAAGAAGCCGCGATAATAAATGCCTATTACGCACTTATTGAAGGGCCAGATCCGTATGGTTAGGGGCGAAGAAGGAAATGTCGTTCAAGTCCGAGTAGAGGCTGAAAACTAACAACGAAGCAACGATCAGTGGGTTCAGTTGCGAGCTATTAATGCACCAGGATTTCCTAGACTAACAAAAGAATGCCTAAAGGATCTAACAGTCGGTGTTTATCAACTGCATCTGGCACCATCGTATATACAGGACAAGTTGCATCGATAAAATGAACAACTATTTGAGTACGATGAAATGGTTAGTCAGCCGGGTTTCATATGAACTAGATTATTTTCACGGTTTCTAAATGCAACGAAGCATCGGCTGTTGATAGCCTCCCATGTATACGACGGCGACAAAGCGTGCAGAAGCGGCTGAGGAAGAACCAATTTTAGGGTACTGCTGCACATGTTAATCAGGTGCAAGAACACTTCAGCCCCTCGTATCCAGTGCACTGTGGTATCTGGAATACGCTCGCCATGAAAATAATATCAAGTACCCATGGAAAGATATACTACGATCAACACAAGATGATGGAAATCGCGGTTTTCCTGAGAACAATGGACCTCAAATAGTGGACTATGACAACGGAAGAGGGCGACAATACAATTTTTCAGAACAACGGAACAGAAAAGTAAAACGAGCGCCAAATGTTTTACGAACGACATTGTATAAATCTGGAAGATCAATAAAAGACGCTAGAAAAATCCCATAGCCAATAGTTTTCGGGAGTATATACGTTTTCTATACTCTAGCTGCCGAAATGTGGAGTTTTGGACGTTGAACCCAGCAACACTTTTGTTCAGGATTTCGGAAGTACAACATATCCAAATTTCAGAAAAATTGGCCTAAAGCCATTTTCCATAGAGCCGTGTGCGGGGTTCTTTTTCCAACGTCTTTATAGATCTGTGAAACACCGAATTATCCCAATTGTCAACTTAAAACCATATTTTTTTTTTAAATAACTTAAATTATGTATATATATCCTTTCGCTCATTTTTATCTTTGATTAATCAGCCGCGGGCAACTATTTTGTTTCAAAAGCGTGGAAGATGTACAAATGGAAAAGAAGCTCTTCCTCACAACACTTCCATGTATTGGTAGTTAAGCCTCCGTAATAGTATTTTTTTTTTAAATAACATTGTTGAGAGTTGTTGTTTGTAGACATATTTGGTCAGTTAACCAAATGAAAAATGCGTGTATGGCTTTTCATAGTTTTGAAAATAGATGTTTCTGTGAAGGTATTCATAACAAAATATAATTAACTTTTTAATTTAAAAAGGTGTTATTTTCCCAATCTAAATTAATATAAATAGAAATATATAAATGACAAAATAAATTGTATATCCTCTTTCAAAAATTATATTGTCATATTATTGCTTTTAAGTAATGCCCATATTTATTTATTTATTTATTTACGAAACACCGTCCATTAATACCACGGGACATAAATTAATTTATTTTAATTAATTAAAAGTAAAACTATTAGTAACTGGTTGTATAGAGAAACGATGTTTATCATCTAGCTTCAAGTTGTAGAACAATATGGCGGCACTCACTGTTAATCAAGGCAGTCCCTCTATTAAATTCTAATTTAACGTTAGCTCTTGAAGTGCCATCTACCATGTGGAGAAGAATAAACCAAAGTCGTATATTTCGAACTCTGACGCTCTTCATTTGGAAATTTATTTTAGATATATTCAAGTTATATTTCAATACATAAATTAAAAATTAACTTAATTAAATTAAATTAAACTAACTAAAAATGGTCGAACGGTCAAGAAATATTTTAAACATATCGCTCAATTTAATAAGGATAATATTATAATCAAGATTAAAAAATATAAAATCAATAATAAAGAAATAAAATTAATAAATTAAAATGTAGCAATAAAAAATTATCGGCCGGTAGGGTAATTGGCCATCTAGTGGCTTAAATTCGCGTTTTCAAAATCTTAATACGTCATCATAATATAAATCCCGCATTTCAAATTTAAAAAACAAAACAAATTTTTATGATTCCTAAGTATAGCGATTTTCGCATGAATACACAAGTAAGTAAATGATAAATAAAGTTTGCGACTCTACCTGAAGTTCTTACTTTTGGATCCGTAATTGATTGCTGATTTAATTTAACACAAAAATATCACTAATGGTAATTTACTACAAATTTAATTTAAATATATAGGGTGAAGGCATATTTTTATAGAATGCGATTGGGCTTAACACAGTCATTTCATAGTCGACGAAACCCGTCTTGAATCCGCGCACAGTTCCCCCAAAAGTCTTTTCGCGCGCCGAAACGAACAGCTTAAGAAAAGAGTGGAGAATTAAAGCGGACGTGGTTCCTTCGACCGAAGTGACGCGAGCCAGATATTCGCGATCTTTTTCCAAAAAAGTTGGCATCGCGGATCGTTTCTTAAAATAGCGAAATACCACTTCCTCAAAACGTTCAAGGATTCTTCCTCGCGAAATTAACCAGCCTTTGCCGGCGATGCTTCGAATTCAAGTTTTAAATTTAACGTTGTTGTAAAGATTATAGTGTGTTAATTTAAATTATATATAGTAAATATTAAATACAAAAATGTAAAAAAGTGTTTAATGAAAATTTTATGACATGTTTAATGAAAATTTAATATAATGTTTAATTAAAATTTAATTAAATGTTTAATTAAAATTTATTTAAATGTTTAATTTAAATTTAACGGAAGGTTTAATTAAAATTTATTTAAATGTTTAATTTAAATTTAATGAAACGTGAAATAAGAAATTAATGAAACGTGAAATAAGAAATTAATTAATTATGACAGTTTAAATACCAAATTAATTAATTATGACAGTTAAAATACCAAATTAATTAATTATGACAGTTTAAATACCAAATTAATGAAATGTGAAATTTAAGTTTAATGGAATGTGAAATTTAAGTTTAATGAAATGTGAAATTAAAGTTTATTGAAATGTGAAATTAAAGTTTAATGAAATGTGAAATTTAAGTTTAATGAATTGTGAAAATTAAGTTTATTGAAATGTGAAATTAAAGTTTAATGAAATGTGAAATTAAAGTTTAATGAAATGTGAAATTAAAGTTTAATGAAATGTGAAATTTAAGTTTAATAAAATGTGAAATTAAAGTTTATTGAAATGTGGAGTTAAAGTTTAATGAAATGTGAAATTTAAGTTTAATTAAATGTGAAATTTAAGTTTAATTAAATGTGAAATTTAAGTTTTATGAAATGTGAAATTTAAGTTTAATGAAATGTGAAATTTAAGTTTAATGATATATGTGAAATTTGTTTAATGGAATGTGCAATTTAAGTTTAATAAAATGTGAAATTTAAGTTTAATGTAATGTGTTTAAACCTTTGCTAAAACGTGTATATAAAATATTGAACTAAATTCTCAAAAGTTAATAAATATTTTACTATTTTTAAATTGTATACATTTTTATTTATTAAATATTGAGTTAATCATTAACTAAACATTTAGTTAATCATTTATTACGTATTTAGTAAATCATTAATTTTACATTAATTAAATCATTAAATTTACATTTAATAAATCATTAAATTTATATTTATTAAATCATTAATTGTACATTTAGTAAATAATTAATTTTACGTGCAGTAAATCATTTATTAAACATTTCGTAAATTATTTAATACACATTTAGTAAATCATTTGTTACACAATTAGTAAACATTTTTAAAAGCATTGAGAATGAAGTTTCATAAACATTAAGTTTTATGTATAATAAATATTAAGTTTAATGTTTAATAAACATTGAGTGTAAAGTTTAATAAACATTAAGTGTAAAGTTTAATAAACATTAATTTAATAACAATTTCATAAAATACATTATTAAAACATGAAATTAAAAATAAAAATAATTATATAGCATTTAATAAAAAATAAACTATGTTTTATAAACAATTACTCGGAATATATAAATTGTAGAAATAATGCAACTTTTCAGTTAACGCTTTCCGATTCTCATTTAACAAAAATTACAATATAAGAGGTGTGTAAAATATTATGTAATGTAGTGTAATGTTATGTAATGTGTAACGACCTATGGTTCAATTTAGTTAATTTTCTAATAAATAAAGTTGACTTCTTACCTTAATACTAATAATGAATTATAACTCTGATCTTTAAATATCGTCATTTTATCCATTATTATTTCGTTTCTAATTCGAATTCTGATGAGACAACAGAATTCAGCCGAAGTGCAAAGCTAATTGATCAGTAGCGATAGTCTTTTTTCTGGTATAATCCAACTAAATGATGTACTGTAATTGAATATGAGTTAAATGGTGCAAAAATTCGCATGCGAAAATTCAAAACACTGTTATCGGTGTTTGTACTACAGTGACGTTAAGATGGCTCAGCAGACACTACGTCCACGTAGATGCCCTTAAGGGCTTAGGGATCCTTTTAATTTTGTGTTTCGATTTTTTCTAATTTTGGAATTTTGACAGGTAAGGCAGACCATGGATTAACAATAACTCACAGGGATAGTTCTCTTACATAGAAATATCATTGCCAGCCAAAAATACGTTTGCTACAAAGCCTACAAACTCTTCCCCCCTTACAGTCCTAAACTCCCCACTTTCCGCCCCAAAAACGATTCAAATCCAGAAATAGTAACGCCATCTCGTGTCTGAAATCGACACCATGGTTTCTAAAAATGGCGATTGTCAGTAAATAACTAAAATTAATCCGCGGATTATTTTATTCGGAATTTAATAGGATTTGTCATTGTTTAAGCCGTAATTTTGTTTTATATCGCATAGGTAAATAGTAATTAGCTTTACTTTAATAAAAATTCAATAGTTATTGGATTCTATTATTCTTATTATCAAAATAAAATTTTACCTGATGAAAACATTTTAAGTACTAAATTCATTAGATTTCGCGGCGCCAAAAAAACTGCCCGTCTGCTCGCCGAATTGAATCGTTTCCGCTTGGGCCTAGTTCTGATTTAACCCGCTAGGACCGATGGCGTTTTAATCAAACTTATTTTCGAAGAGAACTATCCCTGTGAGTTATTGTTAATCCATGGGCAGACTGAGCATTGATGTTTAGAGGATCATAATAATTGTTTTTTATAAGAACAATTTACGGTTTTTTCACACTCAATGTTTCTCGAATTTCAATTATTTTAAAGCTACCTCTTTTAAAACAATGATTTGAAAAAATTAAAATATTTTAAAATGTTAAATTTTGAATACCAAGCAAATTAGATGCAAGGTGCTAGGGTGAAGAATTGCCAGAGTTTTAAATTTAGTTTATAATAGTAATATCACCAATATTAATCCAGAATCGCTTTACCAAACATTTACAAGGTTCTGCTACAACAATAATATATTTATTATATTTAAAAGGATGTTAAGAAACAAATAAGATACCAGGATGATTTGAAAATCGTCCTAACATAGTCCATCTTCTTAATTAAAGATACAAAAATCATTAGTTAAAATCTAAAATAATTGTTTCAGTTTTGTGCTTAAAGTGACTCTTTATTGAATTGTCGATAAAGTCCACTGAATTAAATTAATAAATAAAACATTATTTAATCAATATGCAAAACCATTTCTCCTCAAAAATATAGTCAATACTAGAGTTCATTTTTCCCAGGAATTATTAAGGAACTTCCACGTGAATTTCTGTCAATGGTAATGTAAAAATGGTAAGACCATTTCCATTTTTTAACTTAAAGAAGCTTTTCGGGCTTAAGTTTCAGAGGTACCCGGTTAATTTTATTTTTTAAGTGTTTCTCGTATTTTCACAAACAGTAACGGTTGAGATACACACAATTATTTCTAGTTTCATTGAACTTTTTTTTTAAAATGGCATTATTTAAAGTAAAAATCTTACCGTCATATTTTGGAATATTCTTAAAGCTAAGGAAACTATTTCAGTGGTCAATGGTCAAAAATAGTAAACTTTTAACAAGTATTGAATATTGCGACCTAGATAATTACTACTTTATATCAAATCATTCAAAAAATACGGTCGCCGTAAATTGGGTGAAATACGATGACCATTCCAATAAATATCCGCATTAAGATTTGGTTTCAAAATATATATCACGTCGCTATCGTTAATTACGTATACATACTATCCTAACGAACATCATAATTATAAGTATTAAACTGACTGATTTGGAAAGTTTCAGAATATGAATCTCATCATACCTCCCCTCTCCTTTGGAACAAATAATTGTCTGGTTATTGTGATGTCGATAAAAAAACGGGCAAAAACATCTTTAGACAATAAATTTAAATACCGTTCCGACGACATAATTACCGACGTCGTCGTCAGGCGGATATAGAACTAGAGCTAACTAACGTCCGTAGACGCTTTTAATGAAATAAAAAGCTATTATAGACTGTACAATAGTGGTTATTTTATTTGACCTTAAACTAAATCAGGATGGAAATTTTCCGTTTGACAAGAGCCACGATGTTATCAGTGTGATATATCATCTAGAAAGTATTTAGTTCCACGTCGAAATATATTTCTATATCACTACTCTTTCTAAGAGATGACGAGGAAAAATTTATATTTGTATTGATCTGATGATAAGTAATGAACAGCTTACCCCTTGAACAAAAAATATTTTATGACTGCCTCTGATCTTCTAATAGAATTTTTGTTAATTATTAAAAGGATAAGACCAATTAAGTTTATTTTTAGCCCAAATCAAACTAAAAATCAGTATGTTGCTCTTAGGGCAATTGTTGACTCTAGTAAAACTATGGTAATAAAAATGAGGTCAGCAGGTTTCATGATTGTATAAGTAGTTATTCTTATAGTTAGGATAGACTTAAAAGCTTAATTTAGCTTACTTTTACAATTTGGTCTAATTACACACTATCCTTTGAAAATAATAGTGATAAATTATTATATTATATACAAACCCTTATAATACTAGAAACGTTGAAATAGGAAATGTATATGAAAGATTAAATAAAACAATAGGTCAGAAATGTATAACCTATCTGGGCCCGAAATTGTTTAACAAACTGGATAATAGCCTCAAAATATGTCACTCATTAACAATTTTTAAATCATAGATTATTCAATGGTTAATCGATATAGGCATAGATAATTTGTATATTTTGCTGGATACCTAGGTTTAATGTAAATATAAAACCTCAGATATAGTATTATGTTGATGTAACTTGTGTTAATATATAACCTAATAATAAAATGTAAGAGATCTCAACCAAGCACGAACAATATTGTTAATGTGGACTTGAGATGATGCAATATGTAAAAACTAAATTTCTGTAACCAAAATCAATAAATTAAAAAAAATTCTTAATTAAATTTAAATTTTTCCCATTTTAATAGGTCTTTCAATAAAAGTTACGCCCCCTTCCATCCCGCCCGCCGCGTAAAACCGGAACTAGGTGATTTAATTTCTGTTACACGGCTACCAGATTTTATAGGGTAGTTGTACAGCCAACCCTCTTTGAAACAGCCAACTTCAATCCAAGATTTCGCTTTAAACTGTATGCCTCGGCACACGTGTTGGCGGCGTTACCGTTCTCTGTGGTCCTTCGTTAAGATATTTAACGTTGGGTAAGTTAAAATTTTAATTAAATGAGATAAATCTAATGTAAATAACTTAATAATTTCTAGTTTTCAGTTAAATAGAGAAGATATGGAGCCACTAGACGGTAATAAAACCCCAAAACCAGCAAAAGTACAGTTAATGCTCAAATCCCCGAATATATTGAAGGAAAATTCAAAACGAGAAAAGCTGATCCCATAAGAACTCCACGTATTACTTTCACAATCCGGAATGCAACAAGTTATTACCCCTTCGCTCCGCGCGTATCGTTTAATTACGACGTAGCAGTGCGTTGATGATAATAAGTAAAAGAAAGACGATAATATCGGACAGTGATTAGGATATTCAATGAAACTTTGATTGAAATGCTTTTATTGATAGATATAAAATAACACAAAAATGAACACTATAAACGAAAAGTTAAAAATGGGAAATCGGACGTATCCTCGGGATACCTGGCAGCCATGGTGAGGGTTATAACACTTAAATTGGGGCGGTAAAGAAAAATAATAAAGAAAAAGAACTTGCGTTAGGCACTTAAATTTACAATTAATATGATTTTAGAATTTATCGGGGAAGTATAACATAAAATTATGACTGTCGTGGAGAAGGTAGAAATCGGTTAAGATACCGTTATGGGTTGGGGGCTCGGTTTTTATACTGGTTGGGATAAAGGAGTATTGTTTGGGGCTCTCGACACGGGGTGTTTCTCGCTCTCGGCACAGGAAATTAACAAAACACTAACTTGGTATTTGAGGAATCGTTGGGAAGTATCGATTTAACATGGTTTTAGGGGTTCTAGACTCAATATTTAACTTGTCGGGGATTGGCGGGTATGCTTAAACGTAGTTTTCCGTCTCAGGGAATAGTGGGGGGGGGGGTTAAAGGAGATTTTCAACGTTACGGTTTCGTAGTCAGGGGATGTTGTCTTCATTTTGCTGGCTCTTTCTCTTGGTGTCTCGAATACCGGATTGCTGCATAAGCGACTTGGACGACTTTATTTCTCGATAAAGAAGGGGACGGTACCCAGGAACGAGGGGTAAGACACTCTGCGAACTCGGTGTACACTGCCGTACCTTTGACAGTGCTAAATGGAAATCTTGTACTCTTGAAAATACGTACCTTTAACCGTGCTAAATGCACGAACTCGGTGTACAGATTATCTGAGACTGTCTTACCCCTCGCCCAGGAATGTCCTTTGCCAGTGGGATGATACTTCGACGACAGGTGGGTTTGGAGGGGTGCCTTTAGTTGACTCGATCTGCTGATAGTTTTTCCATCACGGGGAAAACGTTCTTGGATTTCGGGATTCATTTGAAAATTAAACGCGATGGGCATTTCGCCTCTTTTGGGTTGACCGTTAAATTTGTGCATTATGCATCTTTTATTTGACTACATTCTTGGGACATCGCGGCCTAAGCCCGGACTGAGTTGGGGATCTCTTCTAGTTCCGCCGCATGTAGGGATTGCAATCCAGCAGGGTTTTCAATCCAGCTGGATTTTTGCTGGACCGACATCAATTCAGCTGGATCCAACGCGGATCCAGCAATTTATATATTTTTCAAAAAACAAAAGAATTTTATCAAAAATGCACGCCAAAATATACCTCTCCTCGGAAGTTTTCCATGGATAACTAACAGGAGTTTTTTTGAAAGGCGATACTAGCGTCACCTGGCGGTCGTACTGTACTAAATAGCGTGACAAATTTAAACTTATCCTGTTATTCCTCCATGGTATGCCTACGATATTATTTATTTGCAATTAGTAGACGTGGCAGTCATTGGCTCAGCTGTAAAAGATCGGTTTTGCCCTGATGAACCTTTTCCAAAGTTCATGAAACTGCCAACGCGGTGAATACATTTTGTTAACAGACACTCCAAAAAATTTAAATCCCGCCTAGGGAACTCTCTTATGGTAAAGTCTTGTTAGAAGGAGGGATTATATATAATAATAGTCTTGAAGTATTTTAAAGGATTAAATCGATCATGTTGTATAATTTGTAACGCACGTGGGTTGGGGGTATCTATCTACACCTATTAGTTAAGGAGATTCTTGTTGACATCTTGGAAGAATAAGGCAGTCAATTACAATTGTAAATACTGACAACTAGCTACATTTTATTAAATATTAAACCACATACATTAATATAAGAGCCTTTTTTTACTTTTCTTGAAATACAATCTTAAGAAACAAATGGTATTGATGGTCTTGTCTCACGCAGGGCCGTAGCGCACATAGCAAAGCGGCAACGTTAATTACTTGCGAATCCGCATCGCTGAATCCAGCACGTGGTGCTGGATCCTGCAGACCGAAAAATGCGCGGGATCCAGCTGGATTGCTGGATGAGGGATCCAGCAATTGCAATCCCTAGCCACATGGTATTTTGGTGCAAACGGCTAGCGCTACAAGTATTTATAGTTTAAAAAACCGGAAAAATAATAAGTTATTTTAATGAAATAATTACGAATTTATAGTTTTTGTTCCATATATATTGTGTTTTTATATATGAAAGTAGAACTATACATTGGGTAATGAGCCGCTAGTAATAGCACGCACTGCACTCTGTAGAAGAGATCTTAAGGACACGTAGGATCGTCGATAAGAAGCCAACGATCAATAATAACTACCATCACATAAAATATTTAAAGGTTCGGAGATAAGGTAGAGTTATCCATCAGATAATGAACCGGTACATGTATAAGTAATAACACGCATTGGCGATAGTGCATCGTGAAGCCCAATTAATACAATTGTAAGACTATTTTGACTCCCCCTCCATTTCTGAGATCACTGGTGCCGCCAGAAAGTATAAATATTCATTGAGTAATGCCATGGACCAATACTCCTACAACGCATCGTAAAATCCATCTCAAGAACACAACTAGAAAAGAAACAATTACATACAACGAACAGGAAAGTTTCCAGGACTATTACAATACGTCGCAGTAGCCATTTCAAGGACACGTACTTTTAAGCGTCATCTGTCGATCACGGAAAAATTTAAAAATATTTTAGGAAAGTCGTCGGGGGCTTTCATGTCATGGAAAATATAATTCGGAATAAACGAGGAAAATCTCTTTAACTAGATAAATGAAGAATCTCGTTCTGAATAAATAAATAATCTCGTTTTGAATAAATAAATAATCTCGTTCTGTAAAAATAAATAATCTCGTTCTGGATAGATGAAAAACCTCGTTCTTAACACGCGAGTTTTGGTTATAAAAGTGTATATTAAGAGAACGCGGCTGGACGTATTTTGTAATTGCCTCTGGACATAAGCGGACTGACCACCTCAGTTTTTGCAATGAAATAGTTTCATTTTCTGAAAAAACCACACTTTTTAAAAAATCCTTCCAAAACATCTTATATCGTGGTTTAAATTTTATTCTTACGAGTTATTTTAGGGGCAGGACTTTAGGCTCCAAAATAAGGCTATCAGTTAGTGGAAATTAATTTAAATTGCGGTAAAATTTACAATACAATAGTGTCGCGTTTGTCCGAATACTCATTTGTCCGAACTCGAAAACCGAAATTTTTCCATTTGTACGAATTTAATGACCTTGAGTGTCATTTGTCTGAACGAGTAGTATAGCATTTCTTCGAATTTCCATCGCAAAAATAGTGTTTCGTATTTGCATTATGTCCGAATTTTTCGTTTTATAATAATTATAGGTCGAATTTTAATAATGTTGTATAAAAATTAGATTAATTGGTTTTTAAAATGGAATGCTTTTCGTTAGATATTTTTTATGGCGCTATATAAAGTGAACAAAAATTTAATTTTCTTTATTTCCGTATGGAATTTCATGGCGTTTAATAATAAACTAGCTGGTAGATGTTTGTGCTTCGAAAATTACCTTCACGTAAAAGACAAATCGAAGATTGGTCTTGACTATTACAAGTAAGTATAATTCCATTTGGGTTTCCTGTCGGCTGTAAATTTTTCCTGGTCATTAATGTCAATTAAATATGTTTTTCAACTCTCTTGCTTCTTAGGTGTAGGAAATTTCGATTTTGTTGCAAAAGTAGAATAATTTAGCACGACGATTCAATTGTTAAATCTGGCCAAGATCATAACCACGAACCGGATATTATTTATGTTATTAAAAGAACCGTTTCTGTGGAACTAAAATATAGAGTGGCATCCAACCCAAGGGAATCTGTTAAGCGAACGTATGACCAAGTGATATCAGATTGCCGTTTAGAAATGAGTGCATCATATGATACTTCGACATTAGCACAAGGACTTAAACCGTTTTCTTCTTAGAAGTCCCCAATGCTGAGGGAGAAAGCAAAACTTAGACCGGCTCTTCCTAAAAGTAGAGAAGACATTTCACGATCTGCCGTTTCTTCTTGAAAATGACGGTGCTGAAGACAAAATCTTGATATTTGGGACTCAAAGATTTTTCACCAGGATGTGCTCTACAAAGGAATTATTCATGGATGGAACGTTCTTTTCAGTACCAAAACAATTTTCGCAAATGTACACAATTCATGGAATTTGCAACGGAAGGATGACTGCTTTTGTGTATGCTTTGTTACCCAACAAAGGTTTCAATGTCTACCGTCGATTTCTAAGATTACTTCAAGATCTCGCTACGGAAAACCGTCTGTCATTCAGTCCTGAAATAATTCAATTTGATTTTGAATTGGCAATGAAATCGGCCAAAGAACAGGTTTTGCCCAATAGTAGCGTCCGAGGCTGCCTTTTTCATTATCACCAGACGATTTGGCGTAAGATTAGAGCTTTGAATCTAGAAAACCTATATAAAAAAAACGCTGAAACCCGAAAAGTATTGGTAAATTGAAATTTTACATATGGCAATAAGCTAATTAATTTTTTTAAGTTCTTTAAAAGGTTCCTAGGATTACCATTTGTAAAGCTAGAGGACTTTGATGACCTACATCTCGAAATAGTAAGCGTCGCACCAGAAGATCGTCCAGAAGTTTCAGAATTTTTCAATTTCATGGTGAAAACTTGGATAGAAGACGCCGATGGCAACGGAACTGAGGCTATATTTGCAAGAAATATGTGGAACCACCACGGGCACTTCGCCTAACGAACCAACAACCACCTTGAAGGGTGGCAATCTGGACTTAATAAAGCTACAGGCCCGCATCCCAACATCTATGATTTCGTGACGGCAATTAAGGTAATTTGAAAAAATAAATATTGGAAAAAAATGGCAAACCCATATAATTTTATTCTAGGAACAGCAAGAAAAATGTGAAAACCAAGTCCTTATTCCCGATGGTCCTGGCGTAGACGACGACGGAAATCCTATTTCAGCAAATGCTGCGTACAGAAGGTTCAACAAAAATATCGAAAGGCTCACAAGTCTCTACAGGAGTGGACAAAAAACAGCTTTAGAATTTCTGGACGAGGTCAAACATAATTTAAGCTTAAGCATTGGACTATTACCAATATCCCATGAAACTGACACCGCAATTGGTGAAAAGTAATTAATGTAATTTTTCAATATTAAAAATATATTTGCATCACGAAATTGTTTTATTTTAACTGGGTTTGGTGTTAATTTAAAGTTGGCTTTGATTCCGTTAGGTTAGGTTAAATAGGTTAGGTTAGGGGTCTGTTTTCATTGGAATTTAGGTTAGATTGAAGTTCCACAATTATTCATGTTAAGATAAAAAAACGAACGTTTGGGACTCTATTTTTTACGGATTCGGTTAAGTGTGATTCTTTCGAATTTTAATAAAGCCAATGTATAACTTTGGGACAAATGACATTTCGGACATTTGACAAACGGATAGAACGGTTAAAATGCCAACAAATTATACAAAATAATTTTCGGACAAATGAAACCGTAATTCGGCCATCTAAGCCATATTTTTACAGTTCTGACAAATGAGTATTCGGACATATGCGCCTCGATTCGGACAAATGAAATTCGGACAAATGCTACCAAATCATTAAAATAATACTTAGCAAATAAGTATTTAAAATACAAAGACTTTTTTTACTGTGCAAAATTACTTTTCAGTCAGTATTGGTATTTTCAAATATTTATGTGCAATAAATTAATAATAAATCTTAAAAATAACGTGTGATTTTATCAAAAGTTTTCTTTTGGACATTTCAGAAAAATTTCGGAGTGGAGGCGATAATATATTGTTTTAACTGTGTTAACGTATTGGAAATTTAAAACACTCACTTTTGAAATAATCGACGTGAAAATTTAGTAGTAATATTTTCGGAATTTGCGCACTTCGTGATATCACCTCTGGACGATCATATTCTTGCATTTTTTAGGAAGCTTGTTAAAGTTAGGAGCAACAAACACAAGGAGAACGCCGCTAGCCTTAAACACGCTAACGAAGGGTTGTGTACGAATTTCATTGGACGAGCGTCACGAGCCTTTACGCTGAACGTTTTACGGGCGGGGGGAAGACAATTTCCATATTTTCCCCTTCCGACGGCAGCAGGCGCTAAAGCGTCTAGCCAATGAAAAACGTACACAAGAAAATCCACGACTTTTGACGGGTTGCGTTCTCCTTGTGTGGGGTGTTGTGTTTGTTGCTCCTAGGTGAAAGAAACTAGTAAATTTTAATGGCGTGTGGCCCTTCAACTTCTAAAACTTCATTTTAATATGATTGAGAATTTCGTTATTTAATAATGGGCATAAAACAAAGGACGAAGATGACGGAAAAGACGAAGAACCTGCCTGCAAAATCTGTGCTACTATCAGAAAAATATTGAGGAAGAAGGTGGCCCTGGTATTATTTTCATAATTAATTAATAACTTATTAGTATTGAAATAAAAACATTTCTTTAGAATGTGAAAGTGAAGTCATAAGTAGAAATCTTTCAAAGTCACCTACCCTGCCAACATTACAAAGAAACGATTCATTTAGTAAGTATAGCGTTCTACTATATAGGGTGTTTGAAAATTCAGAACAAAAAATTTAATGAGTTAACGGTTTGAGTAAATATGTGTAACTGTATTCGTCGCGATCCTCTGACGAAATGGACAAGCGCTATATATAGAGAGTTTAAAGTTTGGCCTCATTACGCCTAAACGTAGCTACCACTCGAAAAAGGGAATTTGCTTTAAAAAATTATATTCCGCTTACGAAAATGCTTTTCTTCGTTCTTTTGTAATGTCCCATTTTCCTTCTTCCCCTAAAATCGGCTTTCCTTTCCGTGTTCTTGTGTTTCGGCGTCTTTAGGCCAAACATTAAGATAATTTAGCGCTTATCCAATTCATCGCGGAGGATCGCCAGTCGCGGCGCCAGCAACAGGCCGGGGTAGGCCTGGGCCTACTTGAAAATTTGGTAGGGGCCTCCAAAATTTAATATATGGGCCTCCAAATTATTTAATATCAGAAAATTTTGTAATTTGTTGGCGAAATAATATATTTATTTATTAATTTTTCAATATTCAACGCGAGTGATTCGCTTAACGACACTGCTGTTTTTCTTGCTTTCAAAGGTACGAGTAACTTTTCTTAGACAGTAGTTTATTTTTAGTTTAAGTTTTTGTCGAGCGCTGCTATATCCAAATTGTATATTTAATTTAATCTTTACAAATAAATGGTTCTTAAACTTATTTTACTTAGTGTAGTACCTATGTACATTCATTTTCGTAAAGTTGTAAAATCTGATGTAAGCGATGTACATGGGAAGTACCGAAGGAATGAATGTAAATTGATAGAATTGAATTCAGTCGTAGAAATAAGTAAATAACCCTCATTTGTTAAGTGTTATTAGTTCTAATTTTTTCGTCGCGTACCCATTTTACCAAAAATTCCACCACTTGCTTAAATAAAATTAAATAATCCCCGTCGACGGATTGGAAGAAATTGTGGTGCGGGGCCTACATAATTTTATTTGGGGGGGGGGGGGGCTTCAAATGGTTGGCCTACCTCACCAAAAATCCTGGCGCCGCTACTGAGGATCGCGACGAAGACAGTTATTCATCTTTACTCAACCCCTCAAACACCTTGAGTTTTCTGTACTGAATGTTCAATCACCATGTATACGGAAATTGATCATTAAGATTATAATTAAAGGTTAAGATCGAAATCATATATGCTTCCAAATAGAGAACTGCAACGGAACGCAATTAATTCCATTTACGAGAAATTCATTCCGTGAAGCTGGAACGGAATCGGTGTTGAAAATAGTTAGATGAAGGAACGGAATAAAATCGGAACGTATATTAAAAAAAAAAAAACCGGAACGTAATTTTAACAAATAAAACTTTGAAAATTGAGGAATCTACACTGAATCACAAACTGAATTGTACGAAAATATTTGGTTATATTCTATTTTAACGACCCTGCAGCTCTCTACGAGTCCCTTTTTACACACAATCCTAAAGGATTTGTGTGTATTATTACACACAATCCTAAGGATTTGTGTGTATTAGTTTCACGTACAGTCAATGATATGTCCTTCGAATGTACATACATCGCCATTGATAGCCTTCTTAAAGTTTTCAAATCGGATCCCTAAAAGTTGGGCATTTGCCCAATTTACTATTTTCGGTGATTTCCTTTATGTGGTAGATATTTTCTTTAAAATTAAGTCCGATAAAGTTAAATAAAATATTATTGGATAGGTAAAATTCAGTGGACATTCAACTTCGGTTATATCAGTAAATATTAAATTCAAGTATAGTTTTAAGGGTAATTTAAGGTACCCCAATTTTCGTGTGTTTATATTTTCGCCTAAAAATCTACATAACGTTCCTTAATTTAAGTCCGATTTTCATGAAAGTTATATTTTAGAATAGCTGTGGTTTCCATATAACCTAGAATCGTAATTAGGTTGCTTAAGTTTAATTCTAACGAAGTAAGGTTTTTTGGACAGCGTATACGTACCCCCCTCAACTTCTAACATTGGAAATTCGCGTGGTTATAGAGACTATACGCGAAGGCCGTTCTAATATGACCCAAATTAACAAATAAGTGTGACACTTATCGGAGAAATACGCGATGTTTACAACGTATGACCTGAAGGAACAAATAAGTGTGACACTTATAGGAGTAATACGCTACGCTTACAACGTATGACCTAAAGTAACAAATAAGTATGACACTTATCGGAGTAATAAGCTATGGCCGCGGTCAGTAACAGCAAACGGTTTGCCCGTTGAATGTGCATTCGCTACTGTACGACTTTTTTCACTTCCGGGATTGACGTCACGTTTGCAAACGGAGAGTCAACGAAATAACCGGCTGGAAGAGCCGGTTATTTTGTTGATAAACGCAATCGTGACGTCACAGCACGCGGGAAGGCTAGTTCCAGACGACACGACAGATATTTTATAAAATTTACAACAATCGTAAACAAGTCGGCCCAGGCCGTAATATTAGTTCCACATCAGCGTATTCGGGTGGGCAAACCCATACACCCTTAGTAGACACAGGTAGGCAAACTAATACTAAAGCTGCTGAGGCCATGTGATTTCCAATCGTTTGATATAAAAATGGCCATCCTAAGTTAAAGAGTGGTTGCCGCCCACCCTCAGGATACACGGGTGGGCATACCAATATAAAATCTGTTGAGGCCATGTGATTTCCTATCGTTTGATATATAATTTACCATCCTATGTTAAAGAGTGGCCACCGCCCACCCTCAGGATACGCGGGTGGGCAAACCAATACAAAAGCTGTTGAGGCCATGTGATTTCCTAGCGTTTGATATATAATTTACCATCCTATGTTAAAGAGTGGCCACCGCCCACCCTCAGGATACCCGGGTGGGCAAACCAATACAAAAGCTGTTCAGGCCATGTGATTTTATATTGTCTCGGTGATTAAATTAGTATTTTCTTAGAGGAGATATTTAATATGGATTATTAACAACTGCATAAATCATATTATTGCAAGAATGTATTTCTGTACTAAGAATATGGCAAGACGGAGATTCTGTCCCCATGGTCGCCTTATTATCAGCTTAAGGGCCTGTTGCCAAATCCCCTAGCCAAAGTGCTAGCCCATTGAATTTATCATGTTTGATTCTAGCAAAGCAGACTTTTGCAACACGCCCTAAGTTCGACTAGTAGAAGGAAAGTGAGGGCGAGGCTCCGAACCCGGGTTCGGGTTTGGGTTCGGGATCGAAATCCGGGATTTAAGGGATGAAATGGGGGTAAAATCATCGAAAAGACAATGTATTTAGGGTATTTCTCGCGACGATTTGTTTTCCCGTATATCAACATATTGTGTCCAGGCCAACTTGTTCATTTATCTACGCTTATCTCGAAAGATACTTGAACGTATATCTTATCAAGTTTTATCGTACGGAATAAGTTGAAATGATGTAAAAATTGATAACCTAGGCGACGCGTGCGCAGATTACCCCGGGGGACGCGGTTAATTTGAATTTAAGAGTGTTTTGACGTCATGGAATATTCGTTGTTAAAGTAGAATGGAAATATTTTTAAACTTCATTTTAATATCATTGTAGTACTTCAATAAGCTTGACACTTGAACCAATCTCACGAGTATTTCTTAGAACGAATATCTCGATCGCGTTTTATCGTACGAAATAAGTGGAAATTATGTAAGTTGTATGATACTTGATAACCTAGGCAGGAAGATAGCGCGCGCGTGCGTGGATTACCTGGGAGGCGCGGATTGCCCGGGCGCGCGGTTAATTTGAATTTAAAACATGGATTACCTCCGAAATAATTCATGTACCCAAAATTGGACCGCAAGTTTTTTTTCTTTTTAGGGGAATCTCTATGGGAGTTTAACATTACAATAAAGCTAATAGGTCCAGTTTGGGGTACTTTTGGTCCGAAATGGGGTACATAGGGCCGAAAATGGTGACTTTGGTCGTTTTAAGGGTACTTTTGGTCTATTTTGATCCATTTTTGGGTACATCAGAAAAGCAGTTGGAAAAACGAAGAGCCTTATTTTTCCACCCATCTCCAAACTCCAAAAATTTATTGCTTTAATTTATTTATCGCTTCCGTAGGTATAAAATAAGATAAAAACCACTTACCTATATTTTAATTACGGTAAATTAAAAATAATTAGTGTACTAAGTTACGTTTAAAAGAACCTTTTGTAACAATTCCAATATGTATATATAGGTAAAAGGATTGAAAAAATACTTAAAGTGGTTTTACTGATAAACTCTAAAGGAATTTAACTTTAAAGGGTATCTTAGATTATTGTTTTTAATTTTATTCAAGTTGAAAACGTATTAAGAGTCCTTCAATAAAAGGATTTTATTTACGAACCTTATTCATATTTTCTTCAAACTTTCAATTCGCTTTTATTACTATTTAAATACGGTAAAATATAATTCTTATACACAAATATAGTCAGAAAGATACTATAAAACACTAAAATTAAAATTAAATTAAATTTGTGTGGATAAGATTTGTAAATATCATTTTGAAACTAATAACTTTCACGCTTTATTTAAGTCAAGCCAATAAAAACAATTACCTATATTTTAAATACGGTAAAATATAAATACATTTCCGATATGTAAATAGGTAGAATAACACTATGAAAAGTTCCTTTTTCTTTAGTAGAAATTATGTTTAATTCAGAGAAAACGGCATGGTATTAGAAGATAAAACTTATTTTATACAAGACGTTTCGAGCCGAGGCTCTTCTTCAGTCGTTCGTTAGTTTTAATTTGATTTAAAATTTTACCACGCGCCATATTCAAGTTCTAATATCACGCGAGCAGAAGGTCAGCGTGTTAAAAAATAAACAAAAGTTTTACTGATTTTAACAATTTACGTGTGTAATAGAATCAATGTAACCGATAAATCCAAAGTATATGTAAGTCAGTGTGAATTATTAAAATATAAATATAAAATAAAATAAAATTTTAAATCACAATATTACCCCAATTAGTTACTTCTTGACATCCTTTATCTAAATTTAAATTACCTAGTTTACGAATATACAATCCTTCATAGAATTTTCTTTTGTACCAATTGGTTTCCCGTTTTAAAATTTTGTAATCATCCCATTTAATAGAGTGGTTTAACGTAGACCAAATATGTTTTGAAATTCCGTTATTCATATCGCCCTTAGCCACGCAGGATTTATGTTCACGTATCCTGTCTAAAATGGAACGTTTTGTTTCACCAATATACGTTTTTCCACATGAGCAAGGGATTTCATAAATAACGCCTCGAATGGCGGAATCTTCTATTTTAGGTTTTAAATGAGAAATTTGATTTTTTAGTATATTAGTGGTTTTTGATACTAAGTTTATTTTATAATTTTTCAAAATACGTTTAAGTTTCTCTGTGGTTTTAGGTATATAGGGTAAAACTAAAACCTCCTCTTTAGGTTTACTTTTCATATCAGAAGGCATGCTGATTAAGTTTCTGTCAAATATGGTTTCTATAAGTGTTTTTGGATAATCTGATTCAATTAACTGATTTTTAATTTTTAATTTATCCGCAATTGGGTTATCAGATATGGATTCAATATGGTGTTTTAAACCTTTTACGACTGATGTTTTTACATGGTTGGGGTGGTTTGAATTAAAGTTTAAAAAGGTTTTTGAATGAGTAGGCTTTTGGAATAATGAAAAGGTTAGTTTACCATTAACATTTTTAATAAATAGGTCTAAAAAAGGAATTTCGTGGTTAACTTCTAGTTCAAGAGTGAAGTGAATAGAGTTATGTAAATTATTTAAATCATTGTGAAAAGTCGTTAATGAATCCAAGTCTCCCTTCCATACAAAAAATATATCATCCATAAAACGAAGCCAGCAAGCCAAATGATTTTTGTCCATGTCCGACCCAAAAATGGTATCCTCTAGATTTTCCACGAAGAGATTTGCTATAACCGGTGATAATGGATTCCCCATTGCTAGGCCGTCTTTTTGTTTATAAATTTGGGAATTAAAGTCAAAATAAGTACTATTTAAACATAATTCCGAAAGCTTAAGAATTGTATTGATTTTAAGAGGAGATCTTTGTAATAAATTAGGGTCATTTCTCAATTTAGATTCCAATAATTTAAGGGCTTCATTTATAGGGATACTACCATACATATCGGTTATATCAAAACTCCCTAAGACGTCATTCTGGGATAAGACAGGGCAATGGGATTTTAGTTTTTTAATACAATCTTCAGAGTTTTTTAAACAAGAAATATTGTTTCCAATTAAAGGGGAAATTATATTACATAAAATTTTTCCCGTGTTGTACGTTGGGTTTCCATATGAAGCTACTATAGTAAAATAAGTTTTATCTTCTAATACCATGCCATTTTCTCTGAATTAAACATAATTTCTACTAATATTCCTTTTTCTTCTTTTAATACGACAACACACAACTCTGATACGCAAATATATAAAGAAAATATAAAAAAAATTTACTCTACGTTCGATACGTTAAAATACATTTCCGATACACAAATATAGATAAAGAAATACTATAAAATGTAAAAAGGTAGAAAAATACTACACATTAACCATTATGAATTTAAGCTTACAACATCCTTCACGTATAGAGCATAACATATATGTTCAGAGTTAACTTGTTTCCTCGTTATCTTTTTCGCATGTGTTTTAAATAGCGTATGGAATAAGTTAAGAATGTACTGAAATGGTGTATGTTTAAACCTCGTAGAATAAAGAGTAAAACATATGTTCAGAGTCGGCTTGATTACTAAAGCGAATAACACAGAGACGTTTCCGGTGTAGTCACGTAGGAAGAAAAATACTACAACACTCTCTATACTCTACATTCAACACGTTAAAATATACTTCCGAAATGCCAATATAGGTAGTAAAATACTACAAAATCTCTATACTTTACCTTCAATACGTTAAATTACATTCCAATATGTAAATATAGGAGGAAAAATACTACAAAAGCCTCTTTTCTTGGCGTTCAATATGTTAAAATAGATTTCTGAAATGCAAATGTAGGTAGTAAATACTACAAAATCTCTATACTCTACCTTCAATACGTTAAATTACATTCCAATATGTAAATATAGGTAGTAAATACTACAAAAGCCTCTTTTCTTGGCGTTCAATATGTTAAAATAGATTTCTGAAATGCAAATATAGGTAGTAAATACTACAAAAGCCTCTTTCCTTGGCGTTCAATATGTTAAAATAGATTTCTGAAATGCAAATATAGGTAGTAATTACTACAAAAGCCTCTTACTCTACGTTCAATACGTTAAATTAATGATATGCCTCCGATCGAATCGTTCACATTTTCCTATTTAAATATACGCATTTAAATTAGAATTGCTTCTAGTGTTCGGCAGTCGATTAATTTTTATCCACAAATTTTCCGATTTATTTAAAAAACGTTGGTAAAAAGAATATCATTTTAACTTATTTAATTGTGTTTTTTACCCAACCAAGCATTTATTTGAATAAAAGTGATATTTATTTAAATAACCAATAGTTAAATAAAAATTGTTAAATGTTTAAATAATCGAAAGTGAACAAGCCTAATTTTTAAATAAAACAAACAGACTTTAGAGTTGATAAGATTTGTAAATATCATTTGAAACTAATAATTTTCACGCTTTAGTTAAGTCAAGCAATTACATTTTTAAAAATGAAAGAAGTTAAACAATATAAAAATTTGTAAATATTGTAAATATTTTTAGGTAATAAAGAAATTAAGAAATGTTTTAATTAAAATATCTTTCATTTTCTACTACATTTTTAAAAATGAAAGAAGTTTAACAATATAATTATTCTAATATAATTTCAAAATCAGGTATTATTTAAAGTACAAATGCATGATTTAGTGAAGCAATTCTTATTTAAATACTTTTATTTAATTAATTTGTGTATCTGAAATGTATTTATTGAAAAATAAGTGGGTTTTACTATTTATCACGGTTTTATATATATATATATATATATATATATATATATATATATATATATATATATATATATATATATATATTGGAATTGTTACAAAAGGTTCTTTTAAACGTAACTTAGTACATTAGTTTATTTTGGAAGTTCAAAACGTATTAAGAGCCCTTCAGAGTACTATAAAAGGATTTCATTTACAAACTAAATTAATATTTTCTTCAAACTTTCAATTCGTTATAATTTGAATTTAAATGAAAACATCATGGATTATAGGTACGTAATCTACTATTAGACCGAACGGATGAAAAAATACTTAAAGTAAGTGGTTTTACTGATAAACTAAAGGAATTTAACTTTAAAGGGTATCTTAGATTATTGTTTTTAATATTATTCAAGTTCAAAACGTATAAAGAGTCCTTCAAAGTAATTTAAAAGAATTTTATTTACGAACTAAATCCATATTTTAGAAGTTAGTTTGTATGAAATACTTACTAATACCTGAAAAATGGACTTTAGAGTTGATAAGATTTGTAAATATCATTTGAAACTAATAATTTTCACGCTTTATTTAAGTCAAGCAATTACATTTTTAAAAATGAAAGAAGTTAAACAATATAAAAATTTGTAAATATTGTAAATATTTTTAGGTAATAAAGAAATTAAGAAATGTTTTAATTAAAATATCTTTCATTTTCTACTACATTTTTAAAAATGAAAGAAGTTTAACAATATAATTATTCTAATATAATTTCAAAATCAGGTATTATTTAAAGTACAAATGCATAATTTAGTGAAGCAATTCTTATTTAAATACTTTTATTTAATTAATTTGTGTATCTGAAATGTATTAATTGAAAAATAAGTGGGTTTTACTATTTATCACGTTTTTATATATATATATATATATATATATATATTGGAATTGTTACAAAAGGTTCTTTTAAACGTAACTTAGTACATTAATTTATTTTGGAAGTTCAAAACGTATTAAGAGCCCTTCAGAGTACTATAAAAGGATTTCATTTACAAACTAAATTAATATTTTATTCAAACTTTCAATTCGTTATAATTTGAATTTAAATGAAAACATCATGGATTATAGGTGCGTAATATACTATTAGACCGAACTAATTTAAAAAAAATACTTAAAGTAAGTGGTTTTACTGATAAACTCTAAAGGAATTTTATAATTTTCTAGAAATAAAACTAAAACGTAAACCAAGTTTAAAACGAAACTAATAACTGGGAGAAAGGTTGAAGTAAGTAATTTTTTTGATTTTTCGTTTTTTAATTTATTGAGTTCCCTATATTATTATAAACTAAATTAAATATAATTTTTGAAAATTTGTGATAAAAGATCTGCTCCTTCGTGTTTTACATATATTTAAAAACTCGAGATTTTAATGAATTGTTTTCAAAGCATGAAAAATATAGCAGATCCTTTGATTTTAATTGTAGTTAGTAGTTACTTAAAAAAAAAAGTCGCTAGCTGACTTGGAGCTGGTGTAGTTAAATTTTAAAAATGTGTATTTTAAATTTTGTTTGTAAAAGTTTTTTTTGAAAAAGTTTAGTATTATAGTTTAAATTTATTAAATAAAATAAAATATAAATTATACATTTGCTTTAGTATTTTACTATTGCAAGTAAAATTAATAGTAATTTCAATTACTTTTTTAGTTTTTTTTTGACAAATATGTAAACTATTTAGTTATTTCAAAAACAAATACGTCGAATTATTTGGTATTCGAAATACTATTGGTTAGTTTTTATATATTTAATTTTATTTTTCAGAACAATTTCCCCAGCGTCCGCGCCCTCGCCCTGATGGTGCCCCGAGCCTCCGTCGACGTCTGAAATGTGAAATGGGGCACCGACGGGGCTGGCGCGGACGCTGGGGCACGGGCGCCACCCGCGTCTCAATGTCTGACTATCATCTCGCAGTTCCATACTGGGCTATTTGACCATCAAAATGACCAAATACACGTATATTTGAACATTTCCTTGAATACATGACTGAAAAATTGCTTAAAGCTCCATCTACTTGGTTACAAAATTTGTTAAATACTTGGCTTTAAGGCCATCTAAATTAAAGTTAGAAGAAGCTAGACAAAGAGAAATTGTTCTGAAAAATAAAATTAAATATATAAAAACTAACCAATAGTATTTCGAATACCAAATAATTCGACGTATTTGTTTTTGAAATAACTAAATAGTTTGCATATTTGTCAAAAAAAAAACTAAAAAAGTAATTGAAATTACTATTAATTTTACTTGCAATAGTAAAATACTAAACCAAATGTATAATTTATATTTTATTTTATTTAATAAATTTAAACTATAATACTAAACTTTTTCAAAAAAAACTTTTACAAACAAAATTTAAAATACACATTTTTAAAATTTAACTACACCAGCTCCAAGTCAGCTAGCGACTTTTTTTTTTAAGTAACTACTAACTACAATTAAAATCAAAGGATCTGCTATATTTTTCATGCTTTGAAAACAATTCATTAAAATCTCGAGTTTTTAAATATATGTAAAACACGAAGGAGCAGATCTTTTATCACAAATTTTCAAAAATTATATTTAATTTAGTTTATAATAATATAGGGAATTAAAAAATTAAAAAACGAAAAATCAAAAAAAAAATTACTTACTTCAACCTTTCTCCCAGTTATTAGTTTCGTTTTAAACTTGGTTTACGTTTTAGTTTTATTTCTAGAAAATTCTAAAATTCCTTTAGAGTTTATCAGTAAAACCACTTACTTTAGGGTCATTCCATGACAAAACGACCTAGTTTTTTTTAATTTTAACACCCGACCCCTTTCGATTTCGCCAAAATTTTGTATACAAGGTTTTTTGGGCCTAGGAAAACGATTTTGACAGTTTCATAACGATCGGTTCAGCCGTTTACGAGATACAGCATACGCGTTTTTTCAAAAGTTCGCCTTGACCCCCTAAATGTTTTCTAGTATATCTTATGACATAATTATCGCAAAATCACATGTAATACCTCATTTTAAAGACAATGCGCACCCTAATATGAATATTTAATCAGAGTTGTCATTTGACGTAAATGTCATTAAAATCTGGGCCTTTAAATAATTTGACCTTTGACCTTGCCCAGACACCTCAGTCGTAGGTCAACGATTTTAGCATTTTTAAAATTCCCACTATCGAATACATAATAATCACTCAAAATCTCAAAGTAATATTTGTAGTTTTCGAGATATTAATTTTTGAAATTTACCCCACCACACACAAAATGAAATACCAAAACCATTTATTTTTATAGTTTACACACCAATTAATTTTTTATTTACACAAAACAGCTTAAACTTCTTTATACATGGAAAAGGCTTTGGTAATTTTATTTTTATCGTGTTCTTTGATTTGATAGCCTTTCGAATTTGGTAAACCTACAAGAATTTCAATTGCACATAGAACATTTTCACTTGACACCCAACTGCTATCGATCCTTCTGGGCCATGTGTATTTGTCCGAAATACCAGGGGGACGCAAAAAGTTTACAAAGAAGTCTCCAAACTCTTCTGATACTTCCTCAATTAATCCAACGTAAAGTTGGCCTTTGTAGACGCTGGCTACCAAATTTCCCACTTTAAAGTTTTCAGCCTCTTGATTTCGAGTATCTGACAATTCTAAAGTCGAAACCTTAACTGTGGTTAGCGAATCGTCATTAGATAACGGAGAAACCATGATTTCATTTAACGATTTCGGAACGAATTTATGAAACCCTCGAGTTCCTTTTACTGTTATGGCTTTGGAAAACCTTTCTTTTAAAAGTTCCTTTTGTCGCTCAATTTCTTCGTTTTTAACATAGATGAACTTGATATTTTCGAAGTTTGATAGGCAGAAATTAAACATATCTGTTGGAGTCAAAATCTGTCCAGTCACTGGTCGCTGAAGACTGACTCTTGCTGTTTTACGCTTCACTGTTCCGCCAATTCCGTCACAAGGTCCCTTGCCATGAGATGTGGCAAAAAATGCCATTCAGCGTCCAAACCAAAATCTTGTTTGTGGCAACAGAGATTAGAAAAGTTGTATTTGTTTTTATACTGTCCAGCACATCCATCCGTAAAATAAATTAGCTTTCTAACATTAGGAACATGTGTTTTTATATTTGGAATTAGATAAGTTAAAAAACTGTGAACAGTATTGGTTGTATGTGTTCTGGTATCACTGATAATACAAAAATTTAAGTGGTTAAGTTCTCCGTTTTCGACTACCCTGAAGTAGATTACGAAGGGATGCACTGTCGCTTGAGAATTGTCCCAATGGAACCCTTGTGCTTCGTCTTGAATTACGAAGGAATAGTTCTCCGCAAAATCACCGAGAACAATTACGTCACCAGGTTTTAGAGTTTTTTTGAGGTTTTTAAGATAATTAGATTGCGACTTAGATGTGTAATGATGACGCGTTAGTTCAAGTAGTTTAATGGCCAAAGAGTCGAAAAAGTTTTCAACACTCTCGCTCAAGGTCATGAGCTTTGTGCTGTCAGTTGTCACCCATTGCATTAACTTTATATTTTCAAAATCTTCTAAAAGGTTCGTTAAATATTCATTTTCAAGTAGACCATTTTTCCCAGGACAGTCCTTGCACACCCTCATCATACAATTCCTGTTTTGAGTGTCACACACGGTGAGCGCCATGAAATCGATATCACATTTTAAAGGACAAGGAGACGGTAGAGCTGATATCATTAGCTTGACATTTTGGTGATAGGTGCAGACACACACTGAATGTGTACCTGACGAACCTGCTAATACACACCAAGGTGGTCGTAGATAACATATTGACGAAAATCCTAACGTCAAATCATGCTCTTCCTTGAATTCAGCAGTACAAGCCTCTTTTGATGATGTTCTTTTTGACCTGTCTCGTGGTTTCTAACTGACACAAACTCCTTTTGTCCAGGTGTCATACGACTGTTATCGTCATTTTCGTAAAATTCAACGACCTTTGATTTAACGTCTTCGGTCAATATTAATCCCTTCGATTGTTTCTCTGGTAGCGAAAGAATTCCTTGACTAGATTTAAGATTCCTGCTTCGTTTGACCATGTATTCTGGTGCTCCAAATTCCTCCATTGTGCGTTGTATTCCAAATGGTGACAAGGTCAGGATCTGAAGCTTTTCGCCGTATGATGTCTTGGAGTTATTGAATTTCTCTCTCAGTTCGTTCAAAATATTCTCATATAATCGATGTTCTTCGAGCTTTCTAAAAACATCGTCCGTAACCATATTATCGTCTGTTTCATCAAGAGAAATTTCCATTGACTCTTCTAATTTGCGTTTCAATGAATTGTTCACAGCGTTTAACTTAGTCCTGCTTAGAATTGTTTTTTTGCGAGATGACAAACCTTCTGTACAAAAGTTAAAAAATATATGTATTTATATATGTATACATATATAAATTCTTTCAAATTGAATATATTTCTTACTTCTTTTAACAGGAGATTCTCCCAAGTTTATTAGAGTTTCGTTAACTGCCACTAAAGCTATAGCTTTGTCGTCTTGCGTCGCATCTCCCGATGAACAAGGTTGACTAAATGAAAAAGAATCGCTTTCTTGTGATTCTTGTGCAGTGTGAACTTCTGAAACGTCCAACTGTATTTGGAGTTCATCCTTTACTTTTTTTCCAGCAGACATAAAACACTGGATGCACAACTTATTTCCAGCGATAACTTCAATTCCTCGTAACTTTAATTTTTTGAACAAATCCAATGAAATAGTTTTTAGTCCACTCTTTCTTTCAGCGTCGTGAGTCCCAAAAGGATTCATACACTTCTTTTGACTCGTTGAATACCTTTTCATAAAAAGTTCTTTATGGTGACGACATATGTTTCTTATTTTGGACATAGGTATAGCTGTTCGGCTGCTAAGAACTAATTTGTCATCCTCGGACAGATGGTTGTTGATACCAACTGTTTTCGAAAGTGTTTGCAAATGACATTTACTACTGTCTCTCCAAAACGAACAATTTCGATCCATTTCAGGGCTTTGTTCGAGAATATACAGTTAAATAAATTCTATTTCGCTACTCAATTATCGCTGTTAATATATGTAACTACTCAATTATAACTATTATATATTAAAAAGATATTAAAACATTTTTACGTTATTAAAAACGTAATCGATATGACTAAGAGCAATATTGGGTTTTCTTGAGATATCTAGCACATTTCCATTTTAGGGTGCAGTAAGATACGCTACAATAATATTGAACGCCAGACTATACTAAGGACAAGCAATTTAGTGATGTCTTCTGTCTACAGATAACATGCAAAACTAAAAATAATATGTAAATAACTCAACTTAATTTAAGAATTAGTGTATTTGATATTCTAAACTCAAAATTACCAAAATAATAATATTTTTAATTTATTTAGTAGGTCAACTAGTTTCGTGTATAAAATAGCATTTTCATTAATTTGAGGGGTAAATTTCAAAAATTAATATCTCGAAAACTACAAATATTACTTTGAGATTTTGAGTGATTATTATGTATTCGATAGTGGGAATTTTAAAAATGCTAAAATCGTTGACCTACGACTGAGGTGTCTGGGCAAGGTCAAAGGTCAAATTATTTAAAGGCCCAGATTTTAACGACATTTACGTCAAATGACAACTCTGATTAAATATTCATATTAGGGTGCGCATTGTCTTTAAAATGAGGTATTACATGTGATTTTGCGATAATTATGTCTTAAGATATAGTAGAAAACATTTAGGGGGTCAAGGCGTACTTTTGAAAAAACGCGTATGCTGTATCTCGTAAACGGCTGAACCGATCGTTATGAAACTGTCAAAATCGTTTTCCTAGGCCCAAAAAACCCTGTATACAAAATTTGGGCAAAATCGAAAGGGGTCGGGTGTTCTGTGGCAGGCGTTTTGTCATGGAATGACCCTTTAAGTATTTTTTTTTAATTAGTTCGGTCTAATAGTAGATTACGCACCTATAATCCATGATGTTTTCATTTAAATTCAAATTATAACGAATTGAAAGTTTGAAGAAAATATTAATTTAGTTTGTAAATGAAATCCTTTTATAGTACTCTGAAGGGCTCTTAATACGTTTTGAACTTCCAAAATAAATTAATGTACTAAGTTACTTTTTACCAACGTTTTTTAAATAAATCGGAAAATTTGTGGATAAAAATTAATCGACTGCCGAACACTAGAAGCAATTCTAATTTAAGTGCGTATATTTAAATAGGAAAATGTGAACGATTCGATCGGAGGCATATCATTAATTTAACGTTTGAACGTAGAGTAAGAGGCTTTTGTAGTATTTACTACCTATATTTGCATTTCAGAAATCTATTTTAACATATTGAACGCCAAGAAAAGAGGCTTTTGTAGTATTTACTACCTATATTTACATATTGGAATGTAATTTAACGTATTGAAGGTAGAGTATAGAGATTTTGTAGTATTTACTACCTACATTTGCATTTCAGAAATCTATTTTAACATATTGAACGCCAAGAAAAGAGGCTTTTGTAGTATTTTTCCTCCTATATTTACATATTGGAATGTAATTTAACGTATTGAAGGTAAAGTATAGAGATTTTGTAGTATTTTACTACCTATATTGGCATTTCGGAAGTATATTTTAACGTGTTGAATGTAGAGTATAGAGAGTGTTGTAGTATTTTTCTTCCTACGTGACTACACCGGAAACGTCTCTGTGTTATTCGCTTTAGTAATCAAGCCGACTCTGAACATATGTTTTACTCTTTATTCTACGAGGTTTAAACATACACCATTTCAGTACATTCTTAACTTATTCCATACGCTATTTAAAACACATGCGATAAAGATAACGAGGAAACAAGTTAACTCTGAACATATATGTTATGCTCTATACGTGAAGGATGTTGTAAGCTTAAATTCATAATGGTTAATGTGTAGTATTTTTCTACCTTTTTACATTTTATAGTATTTCTTTATCTATATTTGTGTATCGGAAATGTATTTTAACGTATCGAACGTAGAGTAAATTTTTTTATATTTTCTTTATATATTTGCGTATCAGAGTTGTGTGTTGTCGTATTAAAAGAAGAAAAAGGAACTTTTCATAGTGTTATTCTACCTATTTACATATCGGAAATGTATTTATATTTTACCGTATTTAAAATATAGGTAATTGTTTTTATTGGCTTGACTTAAATAAAGCGTGAAAGTTATTATTTTCAAAATGATATTTACAAATCTTATCCACACAAATTTAATTTTAATTTTAGTGTTTTATAGTATCTTTCTGACTATATTTGTGTATAAGAATTATATTTTACCGTATTTAAATAGTAATAAAAGCGAATTGAAAGTTTGAAGAAAATATGAATTAAGTTCGTAAATAAAATCCTTTTATTGAAGGACTCTTAATACGTTTTCAACTTGAATAAAATTAAAAACAATAATCTAAGATACCCTTTAAAGTTAAATTCCTTTAGAGTTTATCAGTAAAACCACTTTAAGTATTTTTTCAATCCTTTTACCTATATATACATATTGGAATTGTTACAAAAGGTTCTTTTAAACGTAACTTAGTACACTAATTATTTTTAATTTACCGTAATTAAAATATAGGTAAGTGGTTTTTATCTTATTTTATACCTACGGAAGCGATAAATAAATTAAAGCAATAAATTTTTGGAGTTTGGAGATGGGTGGAAAAATAAGGCTCTTCGTTTTTCCAACTGCTTTTCTGATGTACCCAAAAATGGACCAAAATAGACCAAAAGTACCCTTAAAACGACCAAAGTCACCATTTTCGGCCCTATGTACCCCATTTCGGACCAAAAGTACCCCAAACTGGACCTATTAGCTTTATTGTAATGTTAAACTCCCATAGAGATTCCCCTAAAAAGAAAAAAAAACTTGCGGTCCAATTTTGGGTACATGAATTATTTCAGAGGTAATCCATGTTTTAAATTCAAATTAACCGCGCGCCCGGGCAATCCGCGCCTCCCAGGTAATCCACGCACGCGCTCGCTATCTTCCTGCCTAGGTTATTAATCATACAACTTACATAATTTCCACTTATTTCGTACGATAAAACGCGATCGAGATATTCGTTTTAAGAAATACTCGTGAGATTGGTTCAAGTGTCAAGCGTACTACAGTGATATTAAAATGAAGTTTAAAAATATTTCCATTCTACTTTAACAACGAATATTCCATGACGTCAAAACACTTCAATTCAAATTAACCGCGTCCCCCGGGGTAATCTGCGCACGCGTCGCCTAGGTTATCAATTTTTACATCATTTCAACTTATTCCGTACGATAAAACTTGATAAGATATACGTTCAAGTATCTTTCGAGATAAGCGTAGATAAATGAACAAGTTGGCCTGGACACAATATGTTGATATACGGGAAAACAAATCGTCGCGAGAAATACCCTAAATACATTGACTTTTCGATGATTTTACCCCCATTTCATCCCTTAAATCCCGGATTTCGATCCCGAACCCAAACCCGAACCCGGGTTCGGAGCCTCGCCCTCACTTTCCTTCTACTTCGACTGCTTTGGATTTTTTGGTCTCACTCTTTCAAGTAGACGCGAGCGTAGACGATTCCAATCTTTTACTTTTATTGTTCTATGAGACCAAATTGTTTTTTCTGATCATTCTCCCTTTAAGGGGGTTGGTAGGAGGGGGCGGAAATTAACGGCACTGCGTGCGCGTCAAAGAGTTCTATCGAATGAAACCAAATCTCTGGACCAACTATACAAACTATACAAGTTCGCCAAGAAGGCGACAATATTATTTTGTGCCACACATAAACGACTTCGATAAGAAAGTGCCACACTTACTTATTACTTCTGACCATACACCGTTTCGATAAGAAAGTGCCACACTTATTTATTACTTCTGACCATACACGGTTTCGATAAGGGGGGTCGAAATTGTGCCCCCTGTTTACCTGACAGACCTGAAACTGGCCATCGGGAAAAGTTGTGTAGCCCCACACTGTAATTCAAACTTCCCGCCACGCCCATGTCACCCTTCGTGAAATTCCCCCCTAAAACGCCGTAAATATGCGCCGGAGTAATGCGCTATGCTTACAACATATGACCTGAAGTAACAAATTAGTGTGACACTTATCGGAGCAGTAAGCGATGCTTGCAACGTATGACCAGAAGTAACAAATAAGTGTGATCAGAAGTAAAAAATAAGAAAGACACTGATCGAAGGAATCTTCGATGCTTTCAAAATATGACTATAACCCAGGTACCAAAAACACGTGTTAAACACGAGTAATATGATAGTGCGGTACACGTGAGGAGTTCACGTGGAGAAAACGGCGAGCCTGTCACCCTCAAACACGTGTTTCAGCACGATTTGATAACGTTTTTCGCATGTGTGCATACACAGACCGTCCACGTGTATATACACCGACCATCCACGTGTACATACACCGACCGTCCACGTGTGCATACCCCGACCGTCCACGTGTACATAAACCAACCGTCCACGTGTATATTCATCAATCGCTACGTGTGTAAATACGTACCATGCACGAGTTAAAAATCGAACCATGCACGAGTTTAAAATCGAACCATGCACGTGCTTACACACTCATTTTTATGTGTTTTAACACGAATCGTTCACGTTATCATATACTGATCGTCCACGTGTTTGAACACCGGTTATTTACGTTTAGGGCACCATTCAATGCACGTGTTCGAACACATAATTTGTTCCTGTATATAACACCTTTAATTATACGTGTTCAAACACCGTAGTAACATTAAACGAACATCGAACTTCCATTCTTTAACCCTAGTAATTCTCCTACATTCATAAATGAAAATATTGCATTATTGTTAATTAAAAACACCCACAACCCCACAACTTTTTTATTTTAAAATTTTTTAACATACCCGCCTAAAATTAAATATTAAATACGATTAATAAATTTGATGTCCAATATTATTTATAAACTTTCGAATAAAACAATATTTTCAAATAATTTTTTAATGAAATGAATTTTTCAATAAAAAAGCAATATGAACAACAGTCAAAATTTTAGGCCAGAGTTTCCAAAAGTAGACCGATTCCGCACTTTTGGGGCTTATCAGTGCTGTGTAGGAACTCTGGCTATCCTGGGAAATCTGCCGATATCAGTATAACTAATAAACAATCAGAGTGCCCTATAAGTGAGCAGTCCATTGCAACTTATAGTGAAATTCTTCACCAATGATTGCATGTCGGTCGCTATTCAGCAGACATCTTTTACGCTCGGGCTTCCGTTGAATTCCAACGTTAAGATATTTATATCAAAGGTCAAAAATTTTAGGTCAGAGATTCCAACAGTAGACAAGAACAAGACGTACTACGGTCAGAATACACACAACCCAGGTAGCAAAAACACGTGTATTTATAGTGGAATTTTCGTATTTTTCGTGGATAATACGTGTTTGAAAATTGGAATTTAGGGTTAATAGCTCACTAAATACAGTTCGTGTAATTTAACACTTGACCTCTTGGTGTCTTAAAGGTTTTTACTCACGGTGGTTTTTTGGTGTGAATTTACATGTGCCCTGAAGGTGTTTTTCAAATGTTCAATCACACGAAAATCGGTTCGTGTAATTTCACACGGGATCTCCGCGTGTCTTAAAGGTTTTTAACTCACGATGGTTTTTTGGTGTTAATTTACATGTGGCCTGAAGGTATGACACTGATCGACCTAGTCTTCGGCGTATGACCAGAAGTAATAAGTGTGACACTCAACGTAACAAAAAAGTGTGATCAGAAGTAACAAATGAGTATGATCAGAAGTAACAAATAAGTATGATCAGTAGTAACAAATAAATATGAAACTGATCGAACTAGTTTTTGTCGTATAACCAGAAGAAATAACTGATTTTCGTTTAATTGAACATTTAAAAAACACCTTCAGGGCACGTGTAAATTCACACCAAAAAACCATCGTGAGTTAAAAACCTTTAAGACACCAAGAGATCACGTGTTAAATTCCTCGATTTCTACACGTGTGTAATTTTCAAACACGTATTATCCACGAAAAATACGAAAATTCCACTATAAGTACACGTGTTTTCGCTACCTGGGAAGTAACAAATAAGTTTAAATACAATTATGTGTGACCGTGGCTATATATCAACAGGAAGTCTACGAGTCGTCCACTACCAGATGTCGAATATAGCTATTCTACGGTATCTTCACCAAGGGCGAGTGTTGAAATAACATGAGCGCAAGAGAAAATAGGGGAGAGTGTAGCTCTTCGCGAAACGCGCGCGTCGCCTTGTTTGAGGGGTAAAAAATCCGTAAGCAAGAGCCGTCGGCCCCCCCTCCCGCGAAAGCCGCTTCACAATTTTTATTAGTTTCAAGGTTTTTTGTCACTGCGCGCTCAAAAACATAGTACGGTTTTATATATATTAAAATTATATATTTTCGATAAGTAAAAGACATGTATATATATATACAGTATATTACGAAAAAATTAGATCAAAGTGACATTTCGTCATCATATGGTAAATAAGTGTTTGCTTGTCTCTTGCTTATCTTTATAGTAGTCGGCCTGCAGCCTGCCTTGAGTAAGTTGAGTTTAAAATTTTTTTACCAAAATGGCAACGCGAGGAGCCATGTTAAACCCCTTAATTTTGATAAATAATTTTGAAGATGATATTTTTGAGTTTGACGAAAGCGGAATTTACAAGAGAATAATAGAAAAAATGCAAATTAGTGGTGCCTCAGCTAAACTTTGTAACACTTTGTGCAATATATATAGTGAGTTAAAGGAACAATTCAAAAACAACAAAAATGGTTATTCCAGTTTTTTATACGCATGGAGTGCCTCGGTACATAGAACCCTTTATTCTCCTAGTGATGAATCTAGTCAATCTACATGCATAAGCGACATTAAAAATGAAAATGAAAAAGAATTGCTCACACTCACTCACTGGATATCCTTCAGAATAATTGATGAATATGCTAAACTGAATCAGACGGAAGAGTCAGCGTCGAAAATAGTGAGAAAAGATCTAACGCTGCAAGTTAAAAAAGTGCATAGAAACAAAAAGGGTGACCAACTATATTTCGCCATAAGACCCGGAGGAGGATGTCTCGGAGAAGTTTTTAGGCTCAACAAAAATTACTTAAATGAAAAATATAGAATACTTAAGGGGAAAAAAAGTTGACAGAAAAACAGCGAAAGCAAGCTGAAGTTCTATTAGAATCAAGTTTAGCGATTAGAGACACAGAGAAATCGAAAGAAAATGTGCCTGCAGCACTAATCAAAATTGATAAAGGTGGATTGTTATTTCCTCACCCACAACTTTTGCGCTATGTTAACATAATCAGCGACATGGTGACCCAAGAGTATAAGAGGTGGTACTATAGCAAAACACCTTTAGGAGCCATAAGTAAATTTGACATAAAATTAACCGATTGAGAAATGTCATGTTGATAATTTTTACTTGTATTTATCAGAAGAAGCTGTAGACAAAGTTACTAAAGATGATAACATAAAAGAGGCGTTTTACCATGCCATAAAAAAAATACCCGAAGCGGAAAACCTACCAAGACCTAATTTAGAATGCCTTAGAAAAGTTTGGCAAAGGAAAATAATGCATGCCAAGTTGGCAGACTAAATTAGGGGTCAAGTAAACAAGCGTTATGAGAGAAAAGGAAAAAGAAGTAAAGGTGGGCAAAATTTAAGGTGCAAATTGTATAATTTGTCCAAAAAAAATAAAACTAACCGTGGAAAGCTACAGCTAGTCAAAAAATCCAAAAAGAGTGGCAAAAAAGTGTCTTGTTAGTGAAATACTTCTGAGCCCTCTTAAGCGGAATAGGAGAAATATATTAACCCGAAAAAATTTAACAAAATTGTGCTAATAATAGTTTATTATTAAAATGTGATATTTTTTATTGAGATAAGTATTTAAAATACATGTTCACTGAAATTAATTGAATTTTCACTTGATTTCATCTTAAAAAATTAAAATGGAATTTACGTTAAAATATACTTTAGAAATTAAAAATAAAATCAGTTTTTAGTTCAATTATCCAGTCCAATTTTACGGTAACCAGCTTCTGAATTTTGTGCAGTTTTTGGGACCCCTTTAATATATAAGGCCCTTGTGCATGTAGAATAATTTACACTTGTTAATTTACCAGCCGCCACATATTCAAGTTGACTGAATATAGTTTCAACAGCTGAACCATTAATTCGCACTGGATATATATATTGACCAGGATGTCTGCCACAAAAGTCCTCAACCAAACCAATAAACCCATAAATTGATATTCGAAGCAGTTCCCATGTCTGCCAAGCTAGAAATTTTTTGTTGTTTCCAATAGTTTCACCGGATTGTAGAATTTGTATCGCCCAATCTTCAAAAAACTTTAAACCCTCTAGCATTGACTTAATAGGAGTTGAGGTAATTGAACTTGCAGGTTTTTTAGAGAGTAGCCCATTTTCGAAAATTTTATTGCAGGCTTCTAAATAAGCATGGCAAGCTATAACCTTATTTCTGTCTTTCGGGACTTCACTTTCAAACTTTGGGTTGGCATAGTTATAGAGTTCACATAAAACCGGTTCTTGCTGCATTATTCTTGCGGGTGTTACGTTAAGCTTCGACCATGCATCCCTGTCATTATGCGATTGCAACAGGCCTTTCACATGAACAAGTTCATAACATTCTCGACGGTCCTTTTCTCTTTCATACATATCAACCAACTGTTTCCATCCAAAAGAAATTACCTCTCCATTTATAGTAATTGTGAAATCTCTTGTATCTTCATCTTGTGAATGATTTAATGCATTTATCATATTTTTAAGTTGGTGACTAGGGCACGTAATCCAGTATATCCAACCATCTTTCACAAATGGGTTCTTAAACCTTGGTAAAATGGAAAAAATCGTTGCGCCATCTACATTTGATGTATGAGTGGGAATTTTATCAACGCCTAAACTTTGTCGCAATGAAGCTATATTGGACGAGCCACCATCACAAACCAAGCCTGTCACATGAAGACCCACACTTTCAAATGACCAAATACACCGTAAAACGGTATTTGTAATTGTGGAATTAGGGACTGCCTTCGGCATTATAAAATAGGGTCCAATATGATGTTGAAATTTCCACCCACGCACCGCCAAAGATATTGTAAAACATATTCTCCTTCCAGTAATTCCGTAAGACTTGGTTCAGAATATATCTTTTAGTGAAGGATACTCACTAACATCCAATAAATTTGTGATATCGAGAGTTCCATAATAGTTTTCCTATAACTTTGACTTCGTCAAACACTAGAACTCCTTCTTTCGGTGGTTTTAGTTCTTTTTCGTAGTGATAAATAAACTCATCAAACCTAGCTGATTGACTTTTCAGGTGTTTTAACTCTATTCCTTGTCCACAAGGTATTTCTCTCGCTTTCGCTTTAACAGTGTGTATACTCGGCAGCTTCAGTACTTCAAATGAAGCCAAGGCTTCATATGCAGCTGGAGACCGAGAATACACAGCAAGTGCTATTCTATAAGTCAACGGAATATAGCGGTTTCCTTTGGACCCTTTAACAAATTTTGATTGGTCTTTCAAAAAGTCATTGCTAATTTGATTTGAATCTAATTCCCAAGACTTTTTAGAGCTTCTCCCAGCGATTTTTTACAGGCAGTGGCTTCTTCGTAAATTTGATTTAAATTAGCTTGGCCTTTCTCATTTATTTCGGAAATAATCTTTGCAATTTCCAAATTTTGCTTTTCGGATAACTCAAACCTAGCATCTGACAATTTCCGCTCTAGTTCATCTATTTGTTTCTTCTGGTTATGACGGAGACGTCGGGACTGAAGTATTCGTTTTTTTGGATTTTGGAGTGAGAGCACTAATTGGGCAGCTGGAGGAAGCAGCAAGCCTTTTAAGTTTCCTTCTAGGAGTAATTTGTTGAAGCTTTCTCAAACGACCACGTAAATACCTATATAAATTATTTGTAAAATTATTGATATTATGTTACTTATGGTTAAATTAATATTGCATTAATTACATACCAATTAAGAGATCTGCAATCAGGGCATTGGTAAACTTTATTCATTAGTTTTTCATTGGGCACATTTAAAGGTGGCAGGTACCAAGTATGACAATTTTGCGATTGATACCTTTCAAAAGGTCGAGTGAAACTTGATAGCTTTTTAGTAGCTTTAAAATTTTCGCAATCAGACTGTAAAAATATTTTTAACTTGAAAAATTGAGTCTATTCAAATTCTGTAACAAGAACTTTCACCTTTGGTATTCCTGGACAAAAAACGTGGCGGTCAGAGAGAAGGCCCATGGAACTATTAATGACCTCATAATCCAGCATTTGAGTATCGCAATCAAAAAAATCTACGACGTATGCTTTTTGAAAAATGCATAAAGTTGTCAACTGGCCATTTTCAGAAAAAAAGTAGCTTCAATGGTACATCACAGTATTCAGCTACTGATTCAAGAGATTTTTTTGGAAGATTTCAATCTGCTCAATTACCCCACTTAAATTTTACTTTACTATTACTTCAATATCAACTGTAAAAATATAATATATATATATATATTAATACTAATGAACCCAAATGCAGTTTTAATTGTTTGATCACCTTTATCAAGACTCAAGATGTAATTATTTAAATGAAATAAAGTTGAATTCACTGGTATTTCTTCTGTAGCAAGACTACCATGACAGCTAGTTGAGGCTTTTACGCTATTAGAAAAATTATTAGGTTCCATGGTCGGTGGTTCCATATCCATAGTGATATTATTTGACGAGTTAGGTAGAAGTATTCTTGACCCATTGATGGAACCTTTGATTAGATGCAATTAGAATAGTGGTTTTTATTTTATGCTTTCTTTGTTTTCATACCACATTCACTTTTTGACTCACCTGTTTTTAAAATATTAAGTTCTTTCCATTTCGAATCTGGTACTAAAGTTCCAATAATTTCAGTTTGACTAGGGGTTTCCAAAGAATTTATATTATCTGCCTGAGCGAAGGCTTGAATGCATTTTGAGACAGTTTGTTTTAAAAAGAAGCTACACTGAGTTTTTTGGTTTTTCACTTTTGGCTTTAGAATAGGTTGTTTGTCGTCTTTCAGATTGCGTGGTGGCATATCGTTAAGTTTAAATAATTTCCCAGAATTACAGTAAAAAATCTATAAACATTTCCTAAAACCGCTGTCACCGACCAAGGGTTAAAAATCTATAATTTTACGCTTTTAGCGCGCTTGGCGTAGTAAATGAAAGCGGTAAAGGTATCCCAGACTACCTCGGTCAGCACTACATTCCCGAGAAGAATGATGTTCGGGTCCCGTGACTTAAGCGCGTCTTTATTGGCTGTCGCTCGAGGGGGGGGGGGAGTTTAAAATATTTGAGCCCCTCAAATAAGGTAGCAAGCGAAGGGAAAGCTAATTTTTTTTTGAAGAGCTACACTCTCCCCTATTTTCTCTTGATGAGCGTTAAAGATGCGGGAAGTATTTCGTAAGCGAGAAAAATACAAATACCCTCAGTAGATATTTCTTTCATTAAAATTGGCTTCGTATTATATTTAACTGATAAACTTGTACTGTAAATAGGGGTAAATTCAGTTGTGCATTGTTAAAGTACGTCGATATCACTGTTGTAACTACTTAATTTATAATATTCTGAATAAATAAACTCGGTTTTTTTCGCCTCAATTATTTTAATTATAATTAAAATTTTATACCGGGCGGGATAGTACCGAAATTACGGTTTTAGTAAATAACTCTGAATTGCGGAGATCAATCTTTAAGAGTTATCTCGAGAAATTAATACCATTAGGGACAATTCTTCCGACGAGAGGTATATTTTGGCTTGCCAACTTGTCTTATCGACTTAGATATAGTTGTATTAATGTGGTGGCGTTGGTTTAACGCGTATTGATATACGAGCTGTCGTTTAGTCAAGTGGCTTTCTGTGCTTAGTTAATGGTAAGGTTTTTGCTTCTTGTTAATACATTTGGTGTGGATATTTGGATATCTACGATTCCTAATGCAGTCATTGATTTCCTGGGTGTGTGAGTCATTAAATGATATTAAGCGTAAAAAACGGACTGTCTCCAAGGCTGTTTTTAATATGTGACGGATATTCTGTGGTAGAACGCTCACTTGTCAATTAAAAGGGCCCTGGTTTAAATCCTGGACTGCGTTTTTTTTCAATAGAAAGTATAATTACTTTTAAGCAGTTATTTAAATTGTACACGAAATCCCGTTATGCTTAAAAAAGAACGATAATGTAAGACTGTATCAACTATTAAAACACTTTTCTGCTTCAGCTGAGTTTCTAATTTTCAGTGAAGCTTGATGTATATCGTTGGTTCTGTGGTAGACCGCCCGCCTTGCAGGCAGAAGATTTCGGGTAATCCCGAAATTAGCGTAAGGGCAATTTCGGATAGGTTAAAAGCGTTTTGGGACCTCGATAGTATTTTATTAATTGACGGGAATCCAATTAGAAGTATCAAGGAATGTGACGAAGAAGTCATAAAAATTTTGAAATTATCAAATTTGACAGGGAGAATTATCAAGTATGTTAACCGTGGAAAACCGAAAAGAACGTATTACGAAATAACAAAGTCGTAGCCACTAAACGTTAAAAACAAAATAAAAAAGGACCCTCAATTGTATTTAGACCAACGATTAAGTGTAGGAATCATTGAAGAAGTTACCCGGGCCGGGAATGAGGGTGGTCTTGGCACTTATTACCTCCCGAATCATGCGATGAAAAGAGAGCACGTTGAAACCGGTCAATGGAATATTGAAGCTTCAGCCCTCGCCGCCAGCAGCACTACGAGCGCGGGGGGTAGGGAAAGGCAAGAGGTAAATTTGTTCGGTGTTCTAGCGTTACCTGTATAGCGAGATTCACATCACCTAACGTGCGCCTCCTCACCAGCAAAGAGTTGTGGTACAATTCCTTAACACAGAGTTCCCTGGGCGTGTGATTGGAAGGATCGGTCCAGTGCGATTGCCTCCTAGGTCCCCATATTTGACATCGTGGGAGTTTTTCCAGCGGGAATTCGTGAAGGAGGAAGTTTATAAGACGCCAGTCACTAGAGTAGAAGACTTGCACCAGATAATTATTGTAGCGTTTCGATTCGTAACTCCAGCTTTAATCCTTGGTTCATTTCAAAATCTGCTGTATCGCGCAGCGGATCGTGGAATAATTGAACCTCATTTAGTACAAAAATCTGTGATTCACGTAGCCATCATCTTCAAAGTCACGAACAGCACGGAGAATAGTGTGGTGATCTGGTCGACCATCAGGATAGAACATTTTAAAAAACCGACTTATACTAGACGTGCGTTTTGATGAGCATCACCGCAGTATAATTCTATCATCTTAGGTCGCTGTTCACGGCTATTACGAGGCACACTTAATTTTTGAAGAACGCAGAGATAATGAATTTAATATCGGTGACTTCGCACTTTAAATAATTAAAAGGAAACCTAAATTTTCAATGCAAAAAAAGCTTTGGGAAATTCAGTTGGCATGAATTAAACATTTTTGTAGACTTCTTACAACCTTCTTTTTTAAATTTTGTAACTTTCGAAAATTGTTTTTTTCTCTCAAAATTAATTACCAATAAAAATTATTTAAAAAACGTTCATTTTTTGCATACAAACATAACATTTTTGATTTTTGTGTAAAGGCTTTTGCCACTTACAACCCACTTGTTATTTTCCATGTCCTAAATCTCAATGTTAAATATACCTATTCCGACCAAACCAATTTCTTTTAAGGTCTTCGAGTATCCTATACAAGTTGTTCATTATCAGTTTTCGTCTACCACCTAGCGTTAAAATAAAAAAATCCAAAATCGTGAAAAATGTCACGATCTTGCAGATATTTAGAAATAACAACGACCTTCCCTGATAGCACTGTATATCCTTAAAATTTCTAAGTAATATTGTTCTTGATAAAAATCCCAGGGGCAATCAAATTAAAATACCCTGCATGTATATAATGAAATCCTTGGTGGAAAAACTTGGTTTTTACCCAAATTAGTCGAGAATATAACAGATGATTTAAAATTCCAGGAAACAGGACATTAAGAAAATTAAACTTATTTTAAGTTTTGGTAGAAAACACCGAACTTAACGATATGCCAAAACCAATTTTAACACTGAAAATATAACTAGATATAAACCAGTATTTTGTTTTGAAAATACCCTTAATATAAAAATGTAAACCCATCTATTTATGTTCAAAAGGACGCTGGTCGAGCATGTTTAAAAAAGTATTAGTTTGTACTTACCTGCATTAAGACGTTCTCTTGAAATGGCTCCGAAAGCCGAAAATGTCGATGTTACGTCAAATATTACAGGCGATTTTGAAAATAAGTACCCACCACGAGAATATAAAATCTAAATTGTTTGGAAGAATTTTTTGATAGCCACTAAAAAAAACATTTATTTGAGCGCCAACAAAATAAAATTTCAATGTAAACCCTAAATACACGTTCTATCCTCTCCCCAAAAGTCACTTAAGGTTCACTTGTAATACATTGAAAGTAGAAAATACTTTTTAAATATTTTGGAAAAGCCCTCCTCTTGCTAATAAAGCTTTCCGTTATATACTTTGATACACATAATTATCATATTAAAAAGGTAAGTTTCGGCTTTTGTTACGTGACTGGAAACATAATCATTCATCCGTGAAAGCTAGCGAAAACTAGTATATGGACGTAAAAATACGTGGTGTCTCGTTCATTTTTAGTTTCACTCTCGACGGCGAAGATAGGCTCAGAGAAAAAGCCAATCAAGTCTAAAAACGCCTTTTTTAAAAAAAATGTGTGTTTTTTTTTTAAATTTACCGATTTAAATGTAGATTTACGTGCGTTGATTTGATCAAAAATATTTGACGTTAAAATAAGTAGGGTTAAATTTTTAATCGTCGCTTCTACTTCGAAATTAGACGCTTTCTAGGGAAGGTACACCGGATTGGTTGATAATTTGGCCCGTCACCGATAAACAAATAAGTAAATCATGGTGCATGTGGCAAAATCTAAGCTATCAAAATGTTGTATTTCGGAAATAAATTTAATAAAAATGCTCGTTTAACGAAAATTTTTAATTTTTAAATTAAAATTTAAATGATTAATTGAACTAAATCCTCGTGGATGAAAAAACTCACGATGCCGTCAGGGTGGTAGCCATATTGTGACTGATCAAAGCTTTCCCCCATTTTCAAAAAAACCTTTCGGGGCTGAGAAGCACTTGAAATTTATTTTATCGTCTTATTATTACGAAAATAATTAGTTTTATTTGCGATACATCTACGCTGTCAGGGAAGTATCAAACGTATAGACTTGATTTCACGTTAAAACGTGAATGCCGTCATTGATCCCCATAAGATCTAACATTCTCTCTCCCCTAGCGATGATTGTAGGTGCTGATTTTGTAAGTTTCCCTCATGCTCCAACAAACATCAGACACGCTTCTGCTAAAGTTGTTTTTCTATGTTTGAATGGGCGAAAGTGTTTTCTCCAGATTTTTATTACTTAGATAAGAGGGCCAACTCGTTCTCATTTATCGGTTAGATTTTCTGAAATTTAAAATTGTTAGCAGTGAAATAAGAATATCTTCATGTTGTGATGTATTGGATTTATTATAATCCTATATTATGAAAAATATTCTATAATCGTATTAAAAATACCTCTGACTGATGAAATAGAATTAATCAAAGAAATGGTAATTTTTTTACTGAACCGTTTCTACTGACAATTTTATCTTAAACAAAGTTATTAATTTAAGTTAGATGTGGGTAAAAGATGTGATCACTTTCGAACGTGTTAGTGTTCAAGTCGCTAAAGGCACGAATCACCTTACGAGGTAAACGGGACAACTTGTTAAAAGCTTGTTATCTATACCTCTCCTGGCTACATGGTGTTTACCATAAAAGTTATTTAAATAAAGAATAAAGCCAATGTAGTACATTGTTTTGTATGAATCTTTGCATTTTAAATCCGGCACATTTCTTCTTTTTACCTTATGTTACTTACTGCTTCTATCAAAGTGTAAAAGGACTAACTTGATTTCAACTTTTTAATATACTATGTTTTCCAGGCAATGGCGTTGCAAGACTCGTTTTCAGCCCTTCTCACCCAAAACAATTGAGCGCGAGGCGCTGGCGGACGTTCTTGACAGAACATTTTGTTAACTCAAAAATTTTGAGAAAAGTGCTGGTTGTCCGTCTTTTTCAACTGAGTCTCAATTCGCTAACCCCAAGAAAGTGATTATCTATGACCACCGTGCCAACCGTGCGCGAAATATACTGCCATGGCCGACTACCATGATGGTAGTCACCCATGGTAGTATATCTCGCCCATGGTCGCCACGGTGTGTAGTGTTTATTCTCACACTTTAGGAATAAAGAGTGGACAGCACAACCAACTTACCTTGAGGTTGCTAAAAATAGAAAATCATCCCGGGTCGATCGCTTACCTTTCACGAGCGCTGCCCTCAAGGGCTTTAACGTTTACTAATAGATTTATTAGTGCCTTTGATAAGGATTGCCCCATTTAAATACTATTAAGTATATGAGCATAAACAATAAAATACATTCATACACCTGAAACACTAATCAATAGCCCATATTAAACACGTGAAGACGAACAAACATTTAATAACTAACCAGCAAGATAATAGAGCATCAAACACAAGAAACTAATAAAGAATATCAACCATTAAAACCACTACTCACCCACTCTATTTACACCACGGCCCCATATTTAATAAAAAAAAAGTAAAATAAACTGCCATGCTTATGACATCGGACAACGCTAGCTACGGGTGGGTGATTTTGCACAAACACGAGATCGTACGACGCAACACGTGATGAAACCGCAATTCATACCGGTCCTAAACTCCCTTACAAAAAATGTCTCGGTTGAACTACTAAATTAATGAACTATTTACTCATTGAGAATCGCCACATGTGGATAAATTTAATATTTATTTTAAGAAGTCAACTGTAATCTGATACAACACAAGAAATGACGCAAAGGCCTTAATAAGGGTATAAAATCAGTAAATTAAAAAAAGGGAGGTCTATTTCAAATCGAAACCAGCGTTTTATTGCCAGAGGCATATCAAAATGGCAATTAATTTTTTAGAGGGATAATTATGGCTGAGAGAACTTAACAAAAGAGTAATATCTCCAAGGATTTTATAATTGGGCACTAGACCAATATTAAATTTTTAAAAAGACCCGCGCAAATATAACAAGATCTTTTTATTTAATCCGTAGCGTCCCCTATCGCCTTTCAGAAAAACAGGAGTGAACAACATTTCCCTCTGCACGCTCACCGTTCCGAAAGAGGTAACATGTGAACGCCACGTAGAAATGATCGGAATCAACCTGTCTTCCCCGAGAGCGCTTAAACTGAAAAAGAATCCTTCCACTCGCGGCACGCCCGCTCGCCGGAAGCGAATCTGGGCCTAAAGAGGATACGCTCTGTATAGCATTTGACCAGCTATCTTAAAAATCGACTACTCATGATCACGCGAACTATCAAGAGTATCGTAGTTTTAGCTCTGAGCTAACAAAGTAAAATATATTACGTTTGCTTACTTTTCCAATAAGCGTAAATTTTATCTTACTCTTTAAGCGTGATTATTTATTTATGAACAATCACATCTTTGGCCCACCTCTGTTTTTAAGTTTAAGTTTTTCAACGTCTGTAACATGGTAACACCAAATTCTATACAGGAGAAAAGGGAATAATAATTCATGTCGGCTTAAACAATATAATTTTGGAAAAAATTAACCGAACGTTAGCAATCGTTATAGGTAAAAACACAGAACAGAAGGCATAAATATCATCATCTAAAGCAACTTTTAGGTAAAAAATATAAGAGTTATCCTAGGCCAACATAAAGAATGATACCGCATTTAATTTTCCTCAAAAACGTTGAATTAAAAAATAACTAACTATGCTAATACTTAAGGCGCCACAAAATAATAATCTTTTTGAACGAGATAATGGTTTTGCAGGTACATTTTACCGTTCTCTTTGGAGGCTTGGTGTGACAGTCGGGGTTCACAGGTTGTGGTCGCACAGATCCTTCAAGGCTCGTCTTCCTCTTAGGATTTTCTTGGCATTTTGCAACACAATTTCGTTCCAGGTACGTTATTTTACAAATAAAGCCCATTTTTTTATTAACAAGAAATGTATCAAGAAATCGTACGAAAATCCTAGGAACCTCTAAGTAGTCTATATGGAGGTTTCAAAGTTTGGAAATTTTATCTTCAGAACTCTTTGGAATGTTGAAGGAAAGTTTTGAGAGAAATTGCTTTTTAATATATTGGGAAATTTTTTTTTAAGATTTCTGAAGACAATCAAGGGAAAATTTTGAGAGAGAACTTTAAAAGAAATATTGCGAAATTGAAGGGAATTTTAAAGAAAAATTTGGTTTTACTTTGAAAAGTTGTCTCAGGAACTTTTAGCTAAATAAAGGGAAGTTTTGAAAGAATTTTAGTTTGATTATATTACAATATTAATATTAAACATTTTTATGATAAAATATTTTATTGGGATTAAATATTTAAATAACTATTTAAAAATTAAAACTAATTTAAAAAAAATGTCAAAACGAAATAAGATGTCAAATATTCCGCAAAAAAAATCCAAAATTATTATAATTATTCCGTATCATTAATTTCGATATAAAATTATTTGGGAAATGTTTGGGGAATTCTTTGGAAATAATAAGATAATTCTTTGGGAAAAAATTAGTTTTCTTTACAAAATATGTTTTAGAAAAACGCATTCTTTAGGGTTTCTTAACAATTTATTTTAAACATTTATTAAGAAACTCTTAAGAAAGTTCTTGGGAAAAACGGGCCAATTTTCCTTAACCGCATTCTTTAAGAAACTCCAAAAATTACCATACAAAATGTCTTCAGATTACTTGAGACCTTTTTTATAAGGGACCTTTAGGTTAAAAATGGTCTAACTGCAATTAGATTTCGAATGGCTCGTTTACTACTGTAGTGAAAGTCGAACGGAATTCTTAAATCGAATCGATTTAGTTCCAAGAAGCTCCCTAGTTGCCTATATTTTGTAATTCGTGAACCACAAATTGCGTCTTTAAGCTTCGTAAATCTCTATAGGGACACATCTACGAATGGGTCAGAGACCATCGAGTGCACCACAAGCACTCGGACACCAACGCTGATCCTTATAACTCCCAAAGGGGCCTCATTTTCTCGCACATTGGATGGTTCATGTGCCAAAAACATCCAGACGTCATTGCCAAAGGATGAACCATGGACTTGTCAGACCTAAAGACGGATTCAGTTGTCATGTGTCAAAAACGGTACTGGTTAATCTTCATAAAAAATGCCATTTTTGATATCTTTTACGACAGAAGTATCCGGATAAATCGTTGAAAGAGTTTGAGGAAGTTTTAGAATTGTAATAGGTGCCATATTTCCCGTTAAACAGCAAAAGAATAAACCATCTCACAGCTGACTAATAACCGCTTGTGTGTAATTCAGTTTCCACGTTATTCAGTCTCCACGTAATTCAGTCGGTCCGAAATACCTACTAAAATTATGAAGTCTTTGGGTTTATAAAAAATGAAAAACACTTCTGAGGTGGAGGGACCGACTGAATAACGTGGAAACTGAATAACGCGCATCCTGATTTACGTGGAAAAGTAATTGAAACCTGAATAACGTGGAAACTGAATAGCGTGGAAACTGAACAACGTGGAAACTGAACAACGTGGAAACTGAATAAAGTGGAAACTGAATAACGTGGAAACTGAATAACGTGGAAACTGAATAACGTGGAAACTGAATAACGTGGAAACTGAATAACGAGGAAATTGAATAGCGTGGAAACTGAATAACGTGGAAATGTTTTCCCTTGTTGTTGCTAAAAGTCGCCACTGACTGAATTTTAAAGGCATCGTTTTCCATTTAAACAAGTTAGGCAAAATCGTACAAATTGTTTCACTTACTGATTTATTTAGTGAAAAATGTATTATTGCTTCTTCTCTTTTCTCGAAAATCTTTTTATTTGATAAATATAGGGCCTATTTATGCATTAGGCTAGAATGGGTATATAGCCCCAGGGCGTTAATCGCTTAATCTTGGCTGTTGCTTCAATATTGCACCGAAAAGACTTACGATTTTGTATAAATAAAAGGGTGGCAAAAGTATAAAGACGGCCCTGACTATAGTTTTTAAACAAAATTAAATAAATTTTATAAAATAGTAAGATTTTCTATCACGAAATTTTAAAAAAAAGGTAAACAAAGAAATATAAATTAAATATTATTATTATATTAATTGTCTAAGAACGAGTGACACTATCTTTAGAAAAATAGATTTTAGACTAGAAATGAAGTGTATCAGTGAACTGGTGAAACAATATTTACCAAAGGCAATTGCGTTTTAGCCAATAAGGTTTCAAAATTCACTATACGAGGTAAAATTTATGTAGTCGCAGATTTTTTAATGAAATTTAAAGAATTATAGTAAAGTTGCACTTGAAAAATCCACGACTTGAGATTTGGTCTGCAAGTGAGCGGGAGTGGTCAGCAAGTGACTGAAGTGATCTGCGAATGACGGGAAATGGCCTACGCATGTGTTTGCAAAATCATTTTGCATCTGGCCAAAGGTCGATCGCAAGATAACCACACTGTTTTACCAAATAATTATGGTCCTTCTCTCGTCAATATAAAGTTCTTAAAATCTTTGTATAATTAGTTATTAATTGATTATTGCGCCTTCTACCAAAATGATTACTTATGGCTTATATTTACAGTAATAAATTATGCACTAAACATACCTTGTGAGACAGAGAAAAGAAACAGCTATTAAATAATAAATTGTTTTTTTAGCAGTTGAAAGGTTGAATTAAGGGGGAGTAGCTGAGGTTTATGAAGAGATATTTTTTTAATTATTTTAAAAATCAATATATATTTTTGTACATTCATAAATGTTCTAAAATAATTTCCATCGATTTTTTTCACATGTACACAAACTGATGTACATATTTATCAGATCGAAATGTATATCTTTTAAAACCCTTTCCTTAAAATTGAGTCTTGAAACTCTAACGGTGAACTGAGAAAATATTAAATTGTGAAGTATTACGAGTAAAATAAAGGGATTTAACTTGTGTTTATACGAATAGAGTTACTGATTTTTGTCATGGTGTAGTAATAATGGAGGTATTTGTATTAATTACGGAAAACTCATGAGGCGATTTGGATTTAATTAAAATTTATTTAACAAAATGAAAATTAAAAACAAACATTTTAAAAACGTGATGTTTGAATCAACGTCCGACACTACGTTTCGGGTCCTACAAGATCCTTTGTCAAGTGTGAAGATTTAGTCGAAAACATGCTTATTTATAGATTTTTTACATTAGGTATAATGACGTCATATTTCTACAATTTATTTCAAGAGAGGTTATATTATTATTTTTTATTTAGGTAAATGTAGTTGGAGGGACGATGAGACAATTTTCGATATCCCATATCTGGGAAATTTCGCCCTCTTTATCTAAATTTAAGTTTCCGAATTTTTGTATATGGATTTTTTTCTGTAATTTTACGTTTGAAATTATGTTTTTCAGTGTGGAGTATTTTTTTATCTGTAAAGTTTATAATATGACCGGCTTTTAATGTATGGTAGGCTAAGCTATTGTGAGGGTCGAGGTTTTTCACTGCGCGTTGATGTTCTTTAATGCGAGTTTGTATGGGTCTCTTCGTCTCTCCAAAGTATTTATCTGTACATGCACCACAAGGGATTTGGTAAATCACGCCATCTGGGTTAGATTTTTGGTTTTGTTTATTAATTACATTTTTAGTTGGATTTTTAAATAATTTTTTGAGGGTATTTCCTTTTTGGTATACAACATTAATATTTTACTTTTTAAGTTTACGTTCGAGCGCATTGTTATTTTTATCGTCATAGGGAAGTTTTAGGTATACATGGTTTTCTTTAGTTTTTAATTGTTTACAAGTATGTAAGTTAGAATAAAATCGTGATTTATTTATTAGTTGATTAGGATAACCACTAATTTTTAATTGGGAGTTTATGGTGTTTTTATCATTAGAATTATTGGAACTGTATTTGTTAATACGAACATGCATACTGGTGGCTATATTGCTTTTTATTTTGAATGGTTGAAATGAGCGGAAATTTAGAAATCGTCCAGAGTGTGTTGGTTTTTGGTATAGATGGGTTTTTAAAGTATTATTAAAATTAGTAATTTTAATGTCTAGAAAATTTATGGTTTGTTTATCTTGTTCTTCTAATGTGAATTGGATATTACTGTCGTACGTATTTAATATATTTAGCATTTCATTTGGTGATTTGCTTATGAGAGATTCCAAGATGTCATCAACGAATCTGTACCAAAACAGGACTTGGTTGTTTTGATCAATTAAAAACTTCTTTTCCAAATCCTGCATGTACATGTTTGCTAGAAGGGGGGATATAGGTCCTCTCATTGGTAAGCCCTTTACTTGCTTGAATATCTTGCCGTCAAATTCAAAGAAAGTTGAGTCTGAGCATAGTTCTGGACACGAACGGTTGGCGGCGGTGGCGGCTGGACGGAAATGGCTGGCGGCAGCTGCGGTTGGACGGGAATGGCTGGCAGCAGCTGCGCTGCGGCTGGACGGGAACGGTTGGCGGCAGCTGCGGCTGAACGTGAACGGTTGGCGGCGTTAGAACTCGTTATAGAAGCGGCTTATTTGACTCGGAGTCGGACTCGTTCTCCCTCCCAATTAATATTTTATTATATAAATCTGATCAGCAATTTGAGGAATGTATTAAGGTTAACAGAAACCTTTACTGCAACTATGACCTCTATTTCTATGATTAACGGTCGTTTTTCTTTCATAGGAAGAGCCTCCGAGTACAAGGGGGCAGTTTGTCTGGCCTTATAGATGAATGGAGATGAAAGGAAAAGTTTTCTTTCGTTAATGATTTTAACAGGCTACTGTGCACATAATATTATTTTTTGTTTTCTTGTATACTTTGTTTAATAATGTTTATATCATATACTCTTGACCTACACCAACGATTCAAATATAATATAAATTCCCCTGACTTCAATGCGTCAAAAAACTTGAGATTTCCACTCCTAATAAATAAAATTTAGCCAATGTGTTTTAACAGTAATTAAAATTAAAATTAACCTTTAACCTAGATAAATTTCGAGCGATACATAAGAATTAAATATAATTTATACAGATCATAGAATTAGTGCATCCCTCGCTTTTTAAGTTCCATTAGTCATAATTTTGGTTGTTTTAATTGTCGCTTGGTGTAATTGTCGTAAATTTTGTTCCCAGCTTTGAGAAGCTCTAGTAGAGTTTTGTCACTGGTATGACGAAATTCACCGATGTCGAAAACTATCCGAATGAAAACCGTAAGATAAATGCTTATTAATGAATCTATAGTCATGAGTGTATATTTCAATTTCCAGCGCAAATGAAATCTTTTTGAGTGTAATTGTAGTCGTTGTTTCATACAAATAACGAAAGTTTAGATAATTGTTTTCCCCGCCACCAAAAGATATTTAAAGTGCTATCTTTTATATATATAATATATTTTCAAGCGTATTTATGTTTCGCGTTAAATAAAGATTTTGTGATAATTACGAACAAAGAAGTTTCCATTCTGAATTCGAATTTCTCCTCTTTTTCCCTTTCCCTTGTATGTAACTCCTTCTCTCCAATTTGATTAACCCCATGAAAAGACCACGACTGGCAATTGACCCCATCTTCCCTCGCCTTGATCAACATCTTTGAGAACGGTCAGGAGATAACTAATATATACTTAATAAATATATATGAAGTTAAAACTGGAAAACTGGACGGTTATTCTTCAAAGAGGTTGCACACTGCAGTAACATCATTGAGCGGTGCGCGCTAAATAAGTGTATTTATTGTACTAAATTTAAAGCAGAACTATTCAATGTGCTTAACTTATTACTAAAAAAATAAATACTAAACTTTTCACGTTAGTTTTGCTAAAATATAACAAACGATAATCATGTTACAAAATCACAAATGTAAACTTCGGTTTAGTATTGATTGTTACGAACTATATAAAATATAAAGTAACAGCAACTGACAAATAATAGCCTAGTACTTGACATTATCTTTTACTGAATTCTTGATAAAATACTTTATAAGAATAAGAGATTATTTCTGCGAAAGTCATTTAAATAACTAAAAATCTCTTTCGACTACACTTCATTCTAAATTGACACTCGTGACTAATTTCACAACAAACAAGTGCTTCAAATCTATTGGAGTCTTGAATTTTATCTCTTATTTCTTACGTGTTTGGTTCTGTTCTACCGATAATTTAATATTATGTATTGATTAAATTACCAACGAGATCAAATCGAGGTAAGTAAATTCTTTGACAGTGTTTTTAGAATAAAATAGATACTACGTGCACATTAATTCGAAATGTCAAACGCGTCTAAAGGACCTTAAAGAAAAATTTCTTAGAAACAATTTGGGGCCCCTTTGAGCCCGAGTCAAATAAGCCGCTTCTATAACGAGTTCTGACGCCGCCAACCATTCCCGTCCAGCCACGACTCTATAACTTCCGACCTTGAACTTTTCGTCCCATTTATAAAACTTTAATAAACCTCTTATATTTAAACGTCCACTGCAATAAAACCATTTAGTTCTCATAAATTCAACAGTAGCCTGTTAATATCGTTAACGAAAGAAAATCTTTCCTTTTATGCAGTAAAAGTTTCTGTTATCCTTAATATATTCCTCAAATTGCTGATCAGATTTATATAAAAAATATTAATTGGGAGGGAAAATGAGTCCGACTCCGAGTCAAATAAGCCGCTTCTATAACGAGTTCTGCGCCGCCAGCCGTTCACGTCCAGCCGCAGCGCAGCTGCCGCCAACCATTCCCGTCCAACCGCAGCTGCCGTTAACCATTCCCGTCCAGCCGCAGCTGCCGTTAACCATTCCCGTCCAGCCGCAGCTGCCGTTAACCATTCCCGTCCAGCCGCAGCTGCCGTTAACCATTCCCGTCCAGCTGCAGCTGCCGCCAGCCATTCCCGTCCAGCCACGACGCTATAGCTTCCCGTCCAGCCGCAGCGCAGCCGCCGCCAACCGTTCCCGTCCAGCCGCAGCTGCCGCTAGCCATTCCCATACAGACGTAGCTGCCGCCAACCGTTCCCGTCCAACCACGACGCTATAACTTCCCGTCCAGCCGCAGCGCAGCCGCCGCCAACCGTTCCCATCCAGCCACCGCCAGCCATTTCCGTCCAGCCGCCACCGCCGCCAACCGCTCCCGTCCACCCGCCGCCAGCCATTTCCGACCAGCCGCCACCGCCGCCAGCCATTTCCGACCAGCCGCCACCGCCACAAACTGTTCCCATTCAGCCGCCGCCAGCCATTTCCGACCAGCCGCCACCGCCGCCAACCGTTTCCGTTCAGCCGCCGCAAGCCATTTCCGTCTAGCCACCCCCGCCGCCAACCATTCCCGTCCAGCCGCCGCCAGTGTGTCATAATTTATAGTCCGGTGTACCTAGTAACAGAGACCATACCACCGGAGGCCTATCATCATAGTGCCCTACGCCAGCGTCCACCTAGCTCGGACAGGTTACAGATCCAGCATGGGTAGTAGTACCCTACTACTGATGGTCGCACCTTTCACGCAAGCCACTCAACTCAGCAGAAGGTGCAGCAATGGGTGGACCAGTTCCCACTTCGCACACAGCAGTGGGATTAAGAGTGGATGCTGTAGCAACTCCAGCCGACACCCTACCTACGTAGGTAAAGAGTCAAACCCTTTGGAGAGAGCTCCTAAAGGGGAATGACGTGCACACAGCAGCCCAAGTAACCCGGCACAGCTGGCATCGGAGATCCCGGTGTGGCTCCAAAAGGCCGGGAAACAGGACCGCCGTGCCCTCATACGGAGGCCCGCCACCCCACAACAGGCTACCCAATCCGCCGAGGTGGCCAGTTTGCATGGACCCTCTCCGTTAGCCAGAGCCAAAGCTCAGTATCCAGCCCAAACCTAACCGAAGTAGGAGGTGGAGATAGGACCATTTGATCAGAGCTAACCTCTCCCAGTGCGCCACCGCCCTTGTGGGTTACAAGAGCCGGACCCCAACTCCCCGGTAAAGCCACCAGTTATTGCACACTCTAACCCATTTAGTGCCTCCAGCCGCCGCCAGCCCTTTCCGTCCAGCCACCTCCTCCGCCAACCGTTACCGTCCAGTCACAGCTTGCGCCAGCCGTTCCGTTCCCGTCCAGCCGCCGCCAGCCATTTCCGTCCAGCCGCCACCGCCGCCAACCGCTCCCGTCCAGCCACGAAGCTATAACTTCCTACCTCGAACTTTTCTCAAATTCCTGATCAGATTCAAAAAATAAAATATAATTTGGGAGGGTGAACGAGTCCGACTCCGTGTCTAATAAGCCGCTTCTACAACGAGTTCCGACCTCGAACTTTTCTCAAATTACTGATCAGAATTATAAAACAAAATAATATTTTAATGATTGTGAGACTGTTTTTTTTTATTTCAGTAATTTAGTATCTGTTTTTTAACAATTATATATTGTCGAGAGAAAGACCATAGTTATTTGGTAAAACAGTGAAGTTACCTTGCGATTGACTTTTGGTAAGATGCAAAATGATTTTCCAAACACATGCGTAGGCGTCCGGTCATTCGTAGATCTCTTCGCTCATTCACTGACCCCTCCCGCTCACTTGCAGACCAAAACTCAAGTTATGGATTTTCGAAGTCCAACTTTACTATAATTCTTTAAATTTCATTAAAAAAATCTGCGACTACATAAATTTTACCTCGTTTAGTGAATTTTGAAACCTTATTGGCTAAAACGCAATTGCCTTTGGTAAATATTGTTCCACCAGTTTACTGATACACTTCATTTCTAGTCTAAAATCTATTTTACTAAAGATAGTGTCACTCGTTCTTAGACAATTAATATAATAATAATATTTAATTTATATTTCTTTGTTTACCTTTTTTTTAAATTTCGTGATAGAAAATCTTACTATTTTATAAAATTTATTTAATTTTGTTTAAAAACTAAAGTCAGGGCCGTCTTTATAATAATTAAATTTTATTTATATTTCTTTGTTAATTAACCTTTTTTTTAGAAATTTTCGTTATATAAAATCTTACTATTTTATAAAATTTATTTAATTTTGTTTAAAAACTATAGTCAGGGCCGTCTTTATAATAATTAAATTTTATTTATATTTCTTTGTTAATTAACCTTTTTTTAGAAATTTTCGTTATATAAAATCTTACTATTTTATAAAATTTATTTATTTTGGTTTTAAAACTATAGTCAGGGCCGTCTTTATACGTTTGCCGCCAAAAAATCTGCCACCCTTTTTTTGATACAAAATCGTAAGTCTTTTCGGTGCAATAATAAATAATAATAATAATAATCAGCTAGGCTAATACCCAAAGCACCACCTTAGGCCTAAGTCATCATGCGGCTTTTGAAGCAACAGCCAAGATTAAGCGATTAACGCCCTGGGGCTATATACCCATTCTAGCCTAATGCATAAATAGGCCCTATATTTATCAAATAAAAAGATTTTCGAGAAAAGAGAAGAAGCAATAATACTATTTTCACTAAATAAATCAGTAAGTGAAACAATTTGTACGATTTTGTCTACCTTGTTTAAATGGAAAACGATGCCTTTAAAATTCAGTCAGTGGCGACTTTTAGCAACAACAAGGGAAAACATTTCCACGTTATTCAGTTTCCACGCTATTCAGTTTCCACGTTATTCAGTTTCCACGTTATTCAGTTTCCACGCTATTCAGTTTCCACGCTATTCAGTTTCCACGCTATTCAGTTTCCACGCTATTCAGTTTCCACGCTATTCAGTTCCCACGCTATTCAGTTTCCACACTATTCAGTTTCCACGCTATTCAGTTTCCACGTTATTCAGTTTCCACGCTATTCAGTTTCCACGTTATTCAGTTTCCACGCTATTCAGTTTCCACGTTATTCAGTTTCCACGTTATTCAATTCGCTGTCATTTTCCACGTAAATCAGGATGCGCGTTATGTGGAAACTGAATAACGTGCATCCTGATTTACGTGGAAAAGTTAGTAAAACCTGAATAACGTGGAAACTGAATAGCGTGGAAACTGAATAACGTGGAAACTGAATAACGTGGAAACTGAATAGCGTGGAAACTGAATAGCGTGGAAACTGAATAGCGTGGAAACTGAATAACGTGGAAACTGGATAACGTGGAAACTGAATAACATGGAAACTGAATAGCGTGGAAAAGATTCCTTTTTGCGTTGCTAGAAGTCGCCACTGTATTCAGGTCCTTCTGTTTCAGAGAAGACAGCAAGCATTGTGAGACTGAGTTACAAGGTGGTAACTACTTCTACCCAGGTGACCCACGGGAGGACCACCCAGCGGGTAAGGGAATTATAAACTCCAAAGAGCAACTACCAATAGGGTAGATTTGTTTAATGACGGTTCGTTGTCCAGTAGGGGTGCCAGCGTGGCTTTTGTTGTGTAAAAGAACGGTGTAGAGGTCTATAACGTGGTCAGTTGCATTAATGAAAAGGTAGATGCGTTTTCTCTGGAGTTCTTAGCAATACATGAAAGTATTTGCTGGATAAGGACGCAAGGTCAACGTTCAGGTGATGTTGAAACAGTTTTTACGGATTGTATTTTTGCTATTAACGCAATAAGCAATCATAAAAACAATCATGGCTTATGCCATAAAATGTTGCAACGGATGGTGACGCCGGTCACGTTTACTTGGATAAAGTCACACACTGGGTATGTAGGGAATGTGCGGGCTTAGTTTCTTGCATATACTTAATTGTGTATGTCTTTTAGGAAGTGACTCCTAACTTCGTATACAGATCGGCGGCTTGGCTAGGACAAATGATGATAAGCCCCTGTAATGCTTAGGCAGTGCACCGGGTGTATAAATACAAAAGTCTGTTGCCGGTGGCAGCTGTCCCTTAATGGGTCAGATTGTGCGATAACTGGTGGCTTTACCGGGGAGTCAGGGTCCGGCTTTTGTAACCCATAAGGGCGGTGGCGCACTAGGAGATGTTAGCTCCGTTCAAATGGTCCTATGTCATCCTCCGACTTCGGTCAGGAAAGGGCTGGTAACTGGGTTTCGGCTCAGGCTAACGGAGAGGGTACAGGCAAACTGGCCGCATCGAAGGATTGGGTAGCCTGCTGTGGGGCGGCGGGGCTCCGTTTGAGGCGGAGAGGTCCTGTTTGCCGGCCTTTTGGGGCAACAATGGGTGTCCGGTGCCAACTGTGCCGGGTAACGTGGGCCTCTGTGCACCTGTCGTTCCCCTTTAGGAGCTCTTTCTGAAGGGTATACGGCTCTCTACATACGTAGGTAGGGTGTTGGCTGGAGTTGAACCTTCTGCTGGGTTGAGCGGCTTGCGCCGAAGGTGAGACCGTCAGCGGTAGGGTTCTCTACCTGTATTGGCTGTTCTGTCACCTGTCCAGGCTGTGGACGCTGCCGTAAGGTATTAGGATGACAGACTTCCAGCGGCTGCGGTTAGACGGAACGGTTTTCTGTGGCTGCGGTTGGATGGAACGGCTTGCTGCGGCTGCGGTTGGATGGGAGTGGCTGGATGAAACGGTTAGCTGCAGATGCAGCGGTTGGGAGCACCGTTATATAAATTCTAACCACATGGCTGCAGCTGGACGGCAACGGCTGGCTGTGACTGCGGCTGGACGGAACGGCTGGCGGCGGCTGCGACTGGGCAGAACGGTGGGCTGCGGTTGCGGCTGGACGGGAATGGCTGGCGGCGTCACAACTCGTTGTAGAAGCGGCTTATTAGACTCGAAGTAGGACTCATTCTCCCTCCCAAATAATATTTTATTTTATAAATCTGATCAGGAATTTGAGAATAGTTTGAGGTCGGAAGTTATAGCGTCGTGACTGGACGGGAACGGTTGGCGGCGGTGGCGGCTTGACGGGAATGGCTAGCGGCGTCACAACTCGTTGTAGAAGCGGCTTGTTAGACTCGAAGTCGGACTCATTCTCCCTCCCAAATTATATTTTATTTTATAAATATGATCAGGAATTTGAGAGTAGTTCGAGGTTGGAAGTTATAGGGTCGTGGCTGGACGGGAACGTTTTACGGCGGTGGTGGCAAGACGGAAATGGCTGGTGGTGGCTGGACGGGAGCGGCTGATTGCGACTGCGGCTGGATTGAACGGCTAGCTGCAGCTGCGGTGGTTTAGAGCACCGGTATATAAATTCTGACCACCTAGCTGTGGCTGAACGGGAACGGCTGATTGCGGCTGCGGCTGGACGGAACGGCTGGCGGCGGCTTGGAGCACCGGTCTATAAATTCTGACGACATGCCTGCAGCTGGACGGCAACGGCTGGCTGTGACTGCGGCTGGACGGAACAGCTGGAGCTGGCTGCGGCTGGACGGGAACGGCTGACGGCGGCTGCGCTTCGGCTGTACGGGAGCGGCTGGCGGCGTCAGAACTCGTTGTAGAAGCAGCTTCCCATGTAGCACGGCGACGGCTTACCGACGATGTCGGCCCATGGTTGGCCCGTGGTCCCGACCATTGTAATTGGCGACGCGGACATTTGAGGGTAGAAATGTCCGCGTAAAATATTGTCGGCCCAACGTATATTCCTTGACGGTTCTTCGACTTTCAAACTTAGTACTGGCCAACTATAAAACTATTGAAGAATCGAAGCAAAATAAGGTCGGGCCGACGTCGACGCATGATTAAAATCTGTATTTTCGACTCTACTCTACTAGATTTAATTTGGTTTTGTCATTTAAACCGATAGACATGTGTGTTATACTAATTGGGGCATTCAAATTACCGATAGACTAACACTTAAATCTATCGTCGAAAAGATCCCATAATTCAAACTACTATATCAGAAGTTAATGAAATTTGGGATCTTTGTGAACTATACTTGTTTCAAATAAATTAATCTACACCCATGTGACCTATGCCAGAGGGGACTTATTATCAAATAATAGATTTTTCGACTGACTATTTGAACGTAGTAGTAGACGTCATACCAGAAGTTAGTTAAAAATATTTAAGTTTTTGTTTTATTATAGCGGAATATTTCCTAGTTTTGTGCGACGTAAGGGCAAATATAACGTCGTACATAAGTTGGCAATTGGTCGGCTAGTATACAAAAGATAATTCATATTTCGACCTCTAAAAGTACATTCAACCAACTGTTATTTAAAGATGCTAAGTAAATTTCCAATAAAATTATAGTCTGATTAGATACAGTACGGAGTCGCGATTTAAAGGACAGTCGACGTCCTGGCTCCTGCCAAATAAAATGCACTAGGACATTTTAACGGTAAAAAATAATGTGGGCCGATCATGGGCTGACCGTACTTTATAATTTATTTGAAATATTAACATAAAATATTTTTTTATGCCGACGCAAATTGAAATCTGTATTTTTTGCGACGTGCTACCGACTTCATGCCATCCATTTTGACGGCATGGCAAAGTCGGCATTCATATTAAAAATAGGGTAGGCAACGTGAAAAATTACAGACGGATTTGCCAACCTATAAACTTCCTAATTTTCGTAATATTTGATTTCCAAATCCTAAGTGTCGGCATAACCAACCTAAAAAAAGCGTAGGCGCCGTGCCCAAAACAAAGATGGTTTGACCAACCATAAAACATCCTACTTTTGGACTAAATAGTGATAGAGTCGTTTTGGCCAACATTAAAACGTCACTAAATTATATGTTCGTTAATAAGTTAAAAACGTCAACCCCCAAAATTCCGGGTTGGCTCTTAGTCGGATAAAATGGCCTTACTATTTTTCCGGTGTCCGACCATCGGCTAACTGTAAATTGGAAAATTTGTGTTACATGGGTTATTGGACTCGAAGTCAGACTCGTTCTCCCTCCCAAATAATATTTTATTTTATAAATTGGATCAGGAATTTGAGTATAGTTCGAGGTCGGAAGATATAGCGTCGTGGCTGGACGGGAACGGTTTACAGCGGTGGCGGGAGGACGGAAATGGCTGGCGGCGTCAGAACTCGTTGTAGAAGCGGCTTATTAGACACGGAGTCGGACGCGTTCTCCCTCCCAAATAATATTTTATTTTATAAATCTGATCAGGAATTTGAGAAATTACGAGGTCGGAAGTTAAGAGCATCGTGGCTGAACGGGAACGGTTTACGGCGGTGGCAGCAGGACGGAACGGCTGGCGGCGGCTGCGGCTGGATGGAATGGCTAGCTGCCGCTGCGGCGGTTTAGAGCACCGCTATATAAATTCTGACCACCTGGCTGTGGCTGGACGGGAACGGCTGATTGCGGCTGCGGCTCCGGCTGGACGGAACGGCGGGCTGCGGTTGCGGATGGACAGGAATGGGTGGCAGCGTCAGAACTCGTTGTAGAAGCGGCTTATTAGACACAGAGTCGGACGCGTTCTCCCGCCAAAATAATATTTATTTATAAATCTGATCAGGAATTTGAGAAAAGTTCGAGGTCGGAAGTTATAGCATCGTGGCTGAACGGGAACGGTTTACGGCGGTGGCGGCAGGACGGGAACGGTTGGCGGCGGTTGCGACTGGACGGAACGGCTGGCTACGGCTGGCACTGTCAAGACAGGAACGTACTTATTTTCTTATTTTGTTTTCTTGTATACTTTTGCCATTAGTGTTAATTTCATATACTCTTGACCTACACTAACGATTATGATATATCAATTCCCCTGACTTATAGAAAATACTGCTCTTGACCATCTTGTTGTCGCGTATAAGGAGTAATGTTTAGCACATTAGTAATAATTAATTACATGTAATTCGAATGTTCAATTTCAACCCCTAATAAATAAAAACTAGCCCTTGTGGTTTAAGAGTAATAATAATAAAAATTAACCTTTAACCCCATATGAATTTCGAGCGATACATAATAAATTTAATTTATACAGATCATAGAATCAATTAAAAACAAAATCTAAATATTTAGATATGAAAATTTTTAATAAGTGTTTATAGTGTTATTTTATAAAATAGAAATATTTATTCTTCTGGTAAACAGTATTTGCAGAAATACTTCGGCACTTAATTAGGTAATTATTCACAGTTTCCTTCACATGGTTTCAAACAAGTGAAACACATCCAGTCTTAACAATTATTGCACTATAATCCTTCATCGTTCTTTTTCCTCGTACTCTGAAGTTAATCACATGCAGCGCATCTTTTTCCACGCTTAGACGAGGGGCAGGTCACTTAAATTTTGGGTGCGTCTTAATCATAGTAAAATTATTAAATCAGGGTAATCAAGATTAGAAAATCTAATCACGATTTAAACAATCTAATCATAATTTAAACAAGATCTAATCATTCTAATCAGGATTAAATCTTTAACCAGATCAAATCGAGATTTTATAATTAAAATCAACATTAAAGTACGATAATTTAATATTAATTATTAATATTGATGGTTCTATCGTAAATGTATTTGATTGAAATGATAAAAAATAACTTATCGCATTTTATTTAAAACATCCGAAAACATCACAGCTTTGTAACAAGTTGTCACAGCTTAGTAACACGAGTTATCACCGCTTAGTAATTAAGGAAACATTGTAATAGGAACGACTTTTTTCATGTAACATTATTCTAATCCGCTCGTTCTAATCACGCACAATTGTAATCATTCCATTCACCAATATATAATCATTCTAATTCTCCTTCAAATTTCTAATCGCGATTTAATCATACTAATCATTATGAAATCGTTTCAAACGTGATTTAATCAACAGAATCGTGATTAAATTGAATTTAATCAAAATAATCACGATTAAATCGGATTTAATCTTTCGAGGGGTGCGTCGTTAATCAAGGAAGTGACCTGCCCCTCAGATTTAACAGTTTTCTTAAAAATTTTCTCTCTCGTTTTCTCCGGCCTTAATTTTTTTACACTTCTTCAAAATAATTCATACATTCAGCACTTGTTAGATGTTGTAGAGTTTCTTGACTTAACGTGCCGAAGTTTTATTAAATACAATTCGTTTTGGATATGTTATAAAAGGGAATATCAATTACCAATACATATTCTAAAAGAATTAATGAATACTAAGATAATTATATAACTGACTTCATCTAAATCATTGGGAATCTTAATTTTCCAACAGCCTCTTTCCGGGCCGCTACCCAGGCTGAAACGAAGAAGAGATCCAAATCCTCGGCGCTTGAGTAACACTATATGTTTAAAGCAGTGTCCATCGAAACTCTTGGCTCCTTCGGTTTGGAACTGACAAACGCTATGGGTCGTTGGATTCGATCCGTCACTACTTAATCCAGCGCTTCGCCGTCGTGGTTCAACGAGGTAATGCCTCTTCGACACTGCACACCTTCCCACCGGGAACTTCCTTCGATGACTATTAGTTCGTTATAAATAAATTACACCAAGTGACAATTAAAATTATCAAAATAAATACTACTTGGACTTAAAAAGCTAGGGAAGCACTGATTCTATGATCTGTATAAATTATATTTAATTCTTATGTATCGCTTGAAATTTATTTATATAAAAGTTAATTTTAATTTTAAATACTTTTAAACAACGTGGGCTAGTTTTTATCTATGATGAAGTATTGTTCCACCAGTTCACTCATAAACTTCATTTTTAGTCTAAAATATATTTTTCTAAAGATAGTGTTACTCGTTCTTAGATAATTAAAATAATAATTAAATTTTATTTATATTTCTTTGTTAATTAACCTTTTTTAAGAATTTTCGTTATATAAAATCTTACTATTTTATAAAATTTATTTATTTTGGTTTTAAAACTATAGTCAGGGCAGTCTTATACTTTTGCCGCCAAAAAATCTGCCACCCTTTTATTTATACAAAATCGTCTTTTCGGTGCAATGCATAAATAGGCCCTATAATTATCAAATAAAAAGAATTTCGAGAAAAGAGAAGAAGCAATAATACACTTTTCACAAAATAATTCAGCAAGTGAAACAATTTGTATGATTTTGCCCAACTTGTTTAAATGGAAAACGACGCCTTTAAAATTCAGTCAGTGGCGACTTTTAGCAACGACAAGGGGAAAAATTTCCACGTTATTCAGTTTCCACGTTATTCAGTTTCCACGTTATTCAGTTTCCACGCTATTCAGTTTCCACGCTATTCAGTTTCCACGCTATTCAGTTTCCACGCTATTCAGTTTCCTCGTTATTCAGTTTCCACGTTATTCAGTTTCCACGCTATTCAGTTTCCACGTTATTCTTTTTCCACGCTATTCAGTTTCCACGTTATTCAGTTTCCACGTTATTCAAGTCGCTGTCATTTTCCACGTAAATCAGGATGCACGTTATCGGTATTTGGTTTTAAGTTGATGCCACTAACAAGGAACTACCAGATGTGTAACTCTTCGATTTTGTTTAAATTCAGGGATTAAGTAGACCTTCATGTAACTTAAAAAACACCAAAGGGAAAAAATGCGATGGGCTTTAGTTTTACCATGGCAACCGAAAACGTTTTTGACAACTAAAATATTACATTTCTCTAAGTAAATTAACAAGGCAAAATCGCAAATTCTTATGAAATTATTCAAAAAATTTTTGAACAAAGGTGGTTAAATTTGGGTAAGTATCTAATTTTGGGTAAATATCTAATTTTGGGTAAATATCTAATTTTGGGTATATATGTTATTTTGGGTAAATATCTAATTGTGGGTAAATACCTAATTTTGGGTAAAAACCTAATTTTGGGTAAATACCTAATTTTGGGTATATATGTAATTTTGGGTAAAAACCTAATTTTGGGTAAATACCTAATTTTGGGTATATATGTAATTTTGGGTAAATATATAATTTTGGGTATATATGTAATTTTGGGTAAATATATAATTTTGGGTAAATATCTAATTTTGGGTAAATACCTAATTTTGGGTAAATATCTAATTTTGGGTAAATATCTAATTTTGGGTAAATACCTAATTTTGGGTAAATATCTAATTTTGGGTAAATACCTAATTTTGGGTAAATATCTAATTTTGGGTAAATATCTAATTTTGGGTAAATATCTAATTTTGGGTACATATCTAATTTTGGGTACATATCTAATTTTGGGTAAATATGTAATTTTGGGTAAATATCTAATTTTGGGTAAATATATAGTTAATTAACTCTTTATAATGGTTTGTATAAAACTTTATCCGTTAAATGAGTAGGATTTTGATTAAAAATCTGCTTTTTATTCAGACAACTAGGTTGGCAGGTTTGCCAGGTAATCCTTTTTGAGCCTCCCGGGTTCGTGAAAAATCGGGCCCAACCTTCTGCTTATCTATACTCAAAAGTAAATAACCACATAAGTAATATTTTATAGAATGGTCTATTGGAAGAAACGCGGGTGTCCATACCATTATAGCTACTAGCAACTTGTTTTCCCCCATGACCTAATATTTCTGTGAAAAATTGACCTATTCCGACCAAACTAATTTCATTTAAGGTCTTCGAGTACGCTATACACTTTGTTCATTGTCAGTTTTCGTCTACCACCTAGCGTTAAAATAAAAAAAAACTCGAAAATCGTTAAAAATGTCACGATTTTGCAGATATTTACAAACAAAAACGACCTTCCCCGTTTGTGTACAACCTGAAAATTTCTAGGTAATATAGTTTTTGAGGAAAATGCCAGGGGCAATCAAATTAAAAGACCCTGTAATATTAAAATCCTTGGTGGAAAAACTTCAATTTTTACTAAAATTAATCGAGAATATAAAAGACGATTTAAAATTACATTAAATTTAATTTGGGATAGGCTAGTTTTACGGGACATAACGAAGGTTTAACTAATTTTAAAGTAAAATAAATCTGTAGAAAGCACTCCTTGGTCGCTAAAACATTGAACTAAACGATATGCCAAAACCAATTTTACCACTGAAAAAAAAACTAGATATAAACCAGCATAATTTTTTGAAAATACCCTTGAAATAAATAAAATGAAAAACCGGTAACTAATCGCCATCTGAAGTATTTATGTTCAAAAAGACGCTGATCTTGCAAATTTAAAATATAATCAGTTTGTTCTTACCCGCATTTAGAAGTTCTCTTGAAATGGCTCCGAAAGCCGAAAATATCGAAGTTATTTCAAATATTACGGATGATTTTGAAAATAAGTACCCACCACGAGAATATAAAATCGAAATTGTTTGGAAGAATGTTTTGATAGCCACTTTCGTTCATATCTTGGCGTTATGGGCTCTTCTCAATATTCACAACTGCAAATGGCAAACGCTATTATTCTGTAAGTAATTTAAAATTTTTATTTGCTCTTTCCAATTTCTGCAGTAAATTAGTTCTAAATGGCTTTTCAGTCAACAAAGAAATACTTAATTTATGTAACTTTCAGAAATTATTACAAGTGCCCTAAAAATAATAATAATTAAAAAAAATTGCAAATGTAAACGGCAAAACTTTAAACTAAAAATGAAGAAATGAGCTTGTTACGTCATTAAAAAATAGTCCATAAAATTTTGAAAAATTTACTTCACATTATATTAATAAAACTCACCCTTTTCAACAATCAATATTTAAAAGTCAATTTTAATGTCCTGTTTTTCCCTTAACTAAAAAAAAACATTTATCTGAGCGCCAACAAAATCAAATTTCAATGGAAACCCTAAATACACTTTCCATCCTCTCCTTAAAAGTAGGGATGCACCGATATATCGATAACCGATATATCGGCCGATATATCGGCTAATTTTTCAAATATCGGTATCGGCCAATATCGGCTTAAGCGAGGCCGATATTAGCCGATATTTCTGGTATTAGAAAAACATTTTCTAGTGTTTCTTTTTGATCGCTGTAGTAGGAAATAATTATTCGCGTCCAAAACGGTCAGGAATCATAAGTGGTTTTTAGACTCCAAAAGCCTTAGATCATATCATTTTTTAACAGGTGGTTACGAGAGTAAACAAAAAAGCATAATATTGTGATAGGTAACTTTGTTAATATCGGCCGATATATCGGCTATCCTAGACCGATTTCGCAAAGCGCACTTTTGTCCAGGGCTGGTTGTTTAAGGTGGCCGCTGTAGTGCTTAAGGCGGAGCAGCGGGGTACAAATACATATACTTATGTACCCATATCGGTGCATCCCTACTTAAAAGTCACTTAAGGTTCACTTGTATTGAAAGTATAAAATATTTTTTATATATTTGGGATAAATTCAGCTCTTGCTAATAAAGCCTTCCATTATAAACTTTAATACACATAATTATCATATTAGAAAGGTAGTTTTCGTCTTATATTACGTGACTGGAAACATAATCATTCGACCGTGAACGCTGGCGAAAACTACTATAAAAATTCGTGGTGTCTCGTTCTATTTCAGTTTCACTCTCGACGGTGAAGATAGGCTCAGAGCAAAAACCAAGCAAGTCTAAAAACGCCTTTTTTGAAAAAGAAAATTGTTTTTAAAATTTACCGATTTAAATGTAGATTTACGGGCGTTGTACGTATAATAGCTTCATATTTGATCAAATTTTTTTGACGTTAAAATAAGAAGGGTTAAATTTTTAATCGTCGCTTCAACTTCGAATCTAGATGCTTTCTAGGGAAGGTACACCGGATTGGTTGATAATTTGGTTTGTCACCGATAAACAAAAAAATAATGGTGCATGTGGCGAAATCTAAGCTTTAAAAATGTTGTATTTCGTAAAATAAATGTTAAAAAAATGCCCGTTTAACTAAAATTTTTAATTTGTTAAATTAAACTTTAAATTATTAATTGAATTAATTTCTCGTGGATGGAAAAAGATCACAATGCCGAGAGGGTGGCAGACATATAGTGTCTCAAACTTTCCTTCAACTTCTAAAAAACCTTTCGGGGCTAGGAAGCACTTCTTTTATCGTCTATTAATATACTTAAGAAAAGAATCAGTTTAATTTGCGATACATCTACGCTGTTAGAGAAGTATCAAACGTATAGACTAGATTTAACGCTAAAACGTGAATGACGCCGTCTTTGATCCCCTTTAGATCCGCCATTCTCTCTCCCCTAGCGATGATTGTATAGGTGCTGATGTTGTGAGATTCCCTCATGCTCCTACAATTATTTGACACGCTTCTGCTTATGGTAGCCACGGTTCGGTTCGTTTCTGGTTCCTAGAACTGACTAAGTGGAACCGGAACCGAACCGATCAAGACAAATTGGAACAGGAACTCAACCGAAAACTTGTAGGAACCGAACCGAACCGAGAACCGAAACAAAAATTGGGGAGAAACTGAAAAGCTATTTTCGCTTATTTCCAAATATTTTGAAGTAACACAAAACACGCGGCGAAATAAAAACCAACAGTTTGGACAAAACGAAATTAAGTGATTTCTAAATACAAAGGTTTTTCCTTCCAATTGAGACCATAGACATAATAGACCTTGTCACTGTTGTAAGTAGTGTATTTATTGTTTTTCGCGACTTTTTCAAAAGTAATAGTATTCGGTTCTTTCGGTTCCGGTTCGGTTCTACATGGAACCGGAACCGAACCGAACCGAAGTGGCTTCGGTTCCCATCATCTGGAACCGGAACCAGTTTTTCCGGTTCTAAACGGCAACAAAGTCAACTCGTTCTTATTTATCGGATAACTTTTCTGAAAACCAAAATTGTTTGCCGTGAAATAACAATATCTTTATGTTGTGATATTATTGGATTTATTATAATCCTATATTTTGATAAATATACTATTATCGTAGATCAGTATACACCAAAAATACCTCTGGCTTGTGAAATAAAATAAATCAATAAACCGTAATGGTAGTCACCATGGTAGTATATCTCGCGCACGGTCGCCACGGTGTGTAACGTTTATTCTCACACTATAGTAATATAGGGCGGACACCATAACCAACTTACCTTGAGGCTGTTACAATTAGAAAATCCTCCTGGCGAGTCGATCGCTTACCTTTCACCAGAGCTGCAGTCAAGGGTTTTAAGCTTACTTAAGAATTATAAGCGCCTTTGGTAAGGATTGCCAACATTTAATAACTAATAGGTATATGAGCATGAACACTAATATACAAATATAAACCTGGAACACTAATTAACAGCCCATATATATCACTTGAAGACAAACATGCATTTAACTACAAAGGTCATTCCATGACAAATGGGCACAGCATGTCAACCCGACCCCAACCGATTTGGTTCAAAATTGGTATAGGGGGTTTTTACTATCGTGAAAACCGAAATCTCAAATTATTTTGAAATCGGAGCAGTTGTTTTGGAGATACAGAAAATAGCCATTTTCAAAAAATGACTTGACCCCTAAAACTGACCACTGCATATCTTCGTCAATTCTTAACCGATTTTAATTATTGAAACGTCATTTTAAAGACAACGCGCTGTACCTTTATTAATACTTTAATATGATTTAAAGTTCACCATATTAAATACTATAAATTGCGATTAAACAATCTGACCTTTGACCTTTGGCTTTAACCACGGTTTTAAATTCCAAATAACAATTTTTTTCGAATTCCCCGCCTGCGGCTTACCCAAAAAGATTCAAACCCCAAATGAATATTTTTGGTTATAGAGATACATCTTTTTACAGTTTACCCCCGAATAAGTATAAAAAGCAAATTGCACGTTTCTTTCCAAAATGTTTAATTTCTAACTTAAAAATATTCAATTTTAATTGATTGCTTAACCTTAATACATTAAACAAACTTGTGTTTTGAAAATTCTAATTCAATTTGTACAGTATCGACGTCTTTTAACAAATACTTTGATCTAGAATACATCGCTGTTGTTGGATATTCAATTCCACAAACAATGTTTTCTGGTAAAACCCAGCATTCATCTTTTATTAGTGGCCAGTAATAATTTGTTGATTTAAAAGGGGGATACATATAAGATATCAAATAATCTCCACATTCATTTGAGTATTCTTTTACAACACCAATATAACATTTACTTTCATAAACAGTGGCCACGTAGGTTTCTGATGGTATTTCTTCAGATTCGTCAGAAGTTTCAACAGTATTACAAGAAATGTTGAAAATTTTCATTTCTTCCATATTTGATAGTGGAGCAGTTTTTATTTGAGTTTTACTCAGTGGAACAAATTTATGAAAGCCACGTGTACCTTTTATTGTTACTGCTTTAGAGAACCTATTTTGTAGAAAATTCTCTTTTTCAGATATCTCGTTATTGTCAACATAGAAAAATGTAATGTTTTGAAAAGCTTCAACGCAGAAATTAAACATGTCCTTTGGTGTAATTATTTGACCAGAAACTGGACGTTGAAGGCTAGATTTAGCGGTTAATCTCTTAACCGTGCCTCCAATTCCGTCACAGGGGCCTTTTCCGTGGGACGTGGCAAAAAAATGCCACTCTCCATTTAATCCAAAATCATCTTTTTGATATCAAAGATTGCAAAAATTAAATTGGTTTTTATACTGGCCTGCACAACCATCAGAAAAATATTTAATATTATGTAAATTTGGAATCGTTACTTTTAGGAAATTAATTAATTTAGTTTGGAATGTATATACAGTGCTTACAGAATGAGACCTTGTATCACTAATTATACAAACACTAATATGTTTTAGAGGCTCATTTAAATTTGTTCTGTAATAAATTATGTAAGGGTGTAAGGTCGCTTGAGAATTTTCCCAGTGAAATCTTGGTGCTTCGTCTTGAATGACAAAAGAGTAGTTTTCTGAGAAATCACCTATCACTATTACTGCTCCAGGAAGTACAGATTCTTTTAGTGACTTCAAATATTGAGATTGAGCTTTAGATATTATATAATGCCGAGTAAGTTCTAATATTTTAATAGAAAGGGTTTGTAAAAAATCATCTGCTGGTTCTGATATAGTAAGGAGATTTGTTTTATCAGTCGAAACCCATTGACTATAATCAATTGTTTCGAAGTCGTCCAGCATTTTTCGTAGGTATTCATTGTAAAGAACTCCATTTTTTCCAGTACATTTTTTGCACCATCTCATCATACAATTTTTCTCTTCAACGTTACAAACAGTTAGGGCCATAATATCAGATATTGTTAATGTGTTTTCTTTCGGTAACGCTAACACCATTAACTTCGCATTTTGGTGGTATGTACACACACAGACTGTGTGTGTACCCTTTGGCCCAGCTAAAATGCACCAAGGAGGTCGTAGTGAGCAAAAGGTTGAAAATCCAACATTTGGATATCCTTCTTCCTTATATTTTTGATAAAGTTCTTTAAGGTTTAATAATATAAGCCGCTTCTGTCTATGTTCTTTGATACCAGTGATTTTATTTCTAACTGAAACGAAGTCTTTTTGACCTGGAGTCAATCTACTAAAGTCATCGCTCTCATAGAAGTTTGATACTGCGTCTTTTACATTACTGCTTAGTTTCTGCCCTTTCGATTGATAACCGGGCACACTTAAAATTCCCTTTTAATTTTTCAACTGGCGACTACGTTTAACTAAATATTTTGAAGCTCCGAAACGATTTTGAGTTGAACGAATACTAAATGGTGATATGGTTAAAATGCGTAATTTTTCCGAATATGTTGTATTTTGATCGTTGAATTTGGCTACTAATTCGGTCATCATTGTTTCATATAAAGCATGCTCATTTAGTTTATCTTTAGCACTTTCCGAATCCACAACTTCTTGGAGCGACACATCGCAAATTTCTTCAAACTTTCTTTTCAAGTTATTAGTAGCCGAATTATATTTATTTTTTACCATGCGTTGTAATCCACGAGAATTGAGTCCTTCTGTAAATTTAACCAATTACTCTTTTAAGTGCACAGTAGTATAAAAGCAATTAAGAGTCAATTCGACGAAGGGAATTTTTTTTTTTTTTTTTGCCTATGATAGTAAACGCTTTTTTGTAGTTGCTACTGATTTTTCCTTAAAATTCGGATCTAATTGAGAAAAACTTCAAAACTCTTACTTACTTTTTTTAATTGGTGATTGATCAAGTAAGGATAGCGTAGCATTAACTTTGTCCTGTTGCACTTCTTTATCAAATGGGAGTCAGAGTAAGTTGTGGTGTAGAAGGTTCTACACTTATTTGAGAATTTGGACATTCTTCACTGTTTGTGGCTTGAAGCAGACAACTTTCGTAAAAATCAATATTGAAATATAGGGGCTGTACATAATTCTAAATATCTCGAGAACATATTCGGGGGTAAAATGTAAAAATATGTATCTCGATAACCAAAAATATGCATTTGGGGTTTGAATCTTTTTGGGTAAACCGCAGGCGGGGAATTCGAAAACAATTGTTATTTTGAATTTAAAACCGTGGTTAAATCCAAAGGACAAAGGTCAAATTGTTTAATCGCAATTTATAGTATTTAATATGGTGAACTTTAAATCATATTCAGGTATTAATAAAGGTACAGCGAATTGTCTTTAAAATGACGTTGCAATAATTAAAATCGGTTAAGAATTGACGAAGTTATGCATTGGTCAGTTTGAGGGGTCAAGTAATTTTTTGAAAATGGCTATTTTGTGTATCGCCAAAACTACTACTCCGATTTCTAAATAATTTGAGATTTCGGTTTTCACGATAGTAAAAACCCCCTATACAAATTTTGAACCAAATCGGTTGGGGTCGGGTTGACATGCTGTGCCCATCTGTCATGGAATGACCCGCAAACCAGAAAGCTATTATAATAAATATCAACCATTAAAACACAATTAAAAGCACTCCTAGCCCACTCGTTATACACCATGGCCTCATACTTTGTAAAAATAAAGTAAAATAAACAGCCAAATTATGTCAACACAACATCGGGTCGCTGATGTTGCGGACAACGCACGGCCTTGGGTGGAAGACTTTGCACATACACGTGATCATATGGCGCGATGCAACCGCGATTCATACCGGTTCTTGACTCCTCGATACAAAGGTCGCTGCACCCAGCTAAGCTACCGTGGGTGGCCGCGAAGGGCTCGTCAACTCTTGTAAGTTTTCGACTTTTTCGACCCTTTTTGAGTTCCGGAACTTTAAACTTTCTGTTTAAGCTCGGCTGGACTTCAGATTTCACGCACAACTTGGATTCTTTCACCCTGGTCAAATCTACCTTTCGGGTCCCGACTCCTATGTTTTGTTCTAGGCCACTGTCAATCAGGAGGTTGGCCTTAGTCTTGCCCATTTAGTGAAAGGGTTGAATCTATCACGGAGTGCGGCGAGGTCATTCATGTAACGTTTTCTAGTTATCGGGAAAATATGGGCCAGATACATTTTATGGCCCAATTATGGTTCAATTAAGTGGCTATGAGCTGGACTAGGAACGGAATTCTCAGAAAAATACCACGACAAGTCACGATGAACATTTTAACATTTGAATAATAAAAACAGCCGCTTAATTAGTATAATTATATTATTTAAGGCAGTGAGAGTCTTAAAGAATTCCTAAAATATATGATAATGAACGCTGGATAAAAATAGGAATGGATCTTTTAAGAAAGGTTCAATATATTCTTAATAAGGAAGGTAACATTAAAGCAGGTACCGCCACCACGAAAATGAAAGATAAGAGACGAACACAATGGGGAGAGAGACCCCTACGTCTTTGGATTCAACACGTCCCAGAACTGTCCCGTCGACAACAGCATAAAATAATAATAATAATAATGAGCTACATGTAGGCTAATACCCAATTCACCACATTAGGCCTAAGTCATCAAGCAACCTTTAAAGCCATTAATTCAGGTGGCTGGGTTACAATACGTAGGAGGATGTTGCCAAGCCCTTCATGCCATGCGAGCCAACAGCTCCCTACACTACCTATTACCGTTAACCTTAACAAGTTTTTAGGGAAGGGGAAACCGAAGAGCTCGAGAGAAAACCCCTTAAACCAGTGGGGAGAGAACTTGCAAACTCAACGCCTAAGGAATTGTTCCGAGTTTTCACCCAGTGCCACAAGCAGGGATCGAACAAACCTCCTCTTGCTGCGAGGCGAAAGTGCTAACGACTCCGCCACCCCACTTTAAAGACACCTGCTATTGATATGGGACTATAATTACCCCACCCAAAGGCAAGAAGGGGTTTAAATATAGGTCCCACACGCAGAGCCATTTTCCCAACCTAATCTATAACTTTCATTCCTAACGTAACTCGAGAACTAAAGAGGTAATACTCTTAGCCTCATTTATCTAAGGAATGAAGAATGATCCATTTTCCGGTTGAGTTATTTTTATGGACACCGAAACAAAAAGCGACGATAGCAGATTCAAAGCTGGTCTAAGCTGTCCACTGATTGGTTTGTTATGATAGTTGGTTATGCTTTATTTTAATTTTTAAACGCTTATATGGTCTACACTATGTATCGGCGAGAGGTTAATTGGTTCGCTGATCTAATCCGTAGCGTCCTCTACCGGTTTTGAGAAACATAGAAGAGAACAACATTTCCCTCTGTTCGACTACTCATGATCAGGCGAACTATCAAGAGTACCGTAGTTTTCGCTCTGAGCGAGCGAAGTAATTTTTTTTGTTAGCTTACTTTTTGAAAAGAGTAATTAAGCTGAGATTTTTTATCTTACGCTTTAAGCGTCAATATTTTTTTATGAACCATCACATCTTTTGAAAAACACAACAACACAGAACAAAAAGCATAAATATAATCATGTAAAGCAACTTTTGGGTAAAATATAAGAGTTATCCTAGGCCAACAAAAAGATACCGCATTTAATTTTCTTCACAAACGTTGAAATAAAAATAACTTGCTATGCTAATAATTAAGGCGCCACAAAATCTTTTTGAACGAGATAATGTTTTGCAGGTGCATTCTACCGTTATCTTTCCAGCCTTGGTGTGACAGCCGGGGTTCACAGGTTGTGGTCGCACAGATCCTTCAAGGCTCGTCTTCCTCTTAGGATTTTCTTGGCATTTTGCAACACAATTTCGTTCCAGGTACGTTAGTTTATAAATAAACCTCATTTTATTTTTTAATAAGAAATGCTTTCACTAAAAGCATTACAACATTTAGATTGTTACTCTTTATTTTATAAATTACGATTGTGCTCTATTAGGAATAAAATATATCAGTAATCATAATATTGCAATTATATTTTTATCAATATAACATATAATTTCGACTTAAAGAACCAAAAACTATTAAAATATTCATCACTTTATTTTTGTTTTAAAATATTTCAACCCGCAGCGATAAGTGTAGACAAACGATTATTGCATTTATTTTATAAGCTTTGTTTTGCAAAACCCAGATAGTTTTTACCATTATCGTACTACTGTCTATGGATCCATACGCACAGAATTGAGAAGAAGTTCATCTAATCAGAAAAATAGGATGCTTTGGTAGGGTGGGTGAAAAGGAAAATAACTGAACATTTCACGATCGATGAAAAAATAAAAAATGCCAACCACTTTCAAAGAGCAAACTCAACTTTATGGAAATTATGAGCGGTATATGGGCCCATAGTTGTGAAAAGATTCAGAGTTCCATGGGACTAAATAAGGCATATCTTTCATTTTATCGGAAAATATAATAAACCTTTTAGGTCAAAAATAGTTTAAATGCAATCAAATTTCGAACGGCTTGTTTAGTAATGTAGTTGCCTATATTTTGCAATCGGTGAACCACAAATAGCGTCATTAAGCTTTTTAAATCGCTACAGGAACACATATACACTTGGGTCAGAGACCACCGAGTGCATCACAAGCATGCGGACACCAACGCTGATCCATATAACTCCCAAAGGGGCCTCATTTTCTCGCACATTGGATGGCTCATGTGCAAAAAACATCCGGACGTCATTTCCAAAGGACGAACCATTGACTTGTCAGACCTAAAGGCGGATTCAGTTGTCATGTTTCAAAAAAGGTACTGGTTGTAAAATTAAACGTACGACGGATACTTCATGGTTTGCATGTTTATTTAAAATTTTAAAATTATTTAAAATATTTTTTGCTAGCTTTCGGGTTTTAAGACCCCTTTTCAAGCATTACTGTTTCATTACTATATGTTGAACAAAGTGATACGGTGTCGTTCGTCATCTGATTTACATTTCTCTTATCTTCATTACGTTTTTTAGGTATATCTGGTTTTAACTACCCCACAATTTTGTACACATATTTTAACTCTATTTAAATTTAAGTATCCTGATTTTTTATTTCTACCGCTTCTTTAAATTGTCTTTTAAAATAATATGGTTCTTTCGTCATAATTTCTCCGTTGTCAAAGTCAATATTATGTCCTTTTGTGTCCCAAACGTGTTTTGATATAACATTACTTTTGTTACCCATCCTTATACATTTTTTATGTTCATCAATTGTAACTCGAATTTTTTTTTGTCTCACTGATATAAGATTTTTTACATTTACAATTGATTTTGTATACAATGCCTGTTTCATTTATTTTTTCAGTTTTTGATCTATTTTTAATTAGTATAGAGGCTCGGGTTTCTGATTTTTTTACTTTTTAAGTTTATTTCTAGATTTTTTTAATTGTCTCTGGGTTTTTCAATCAATTGTAAATGTAAAAAAATCTTATAACGGAGAAATTATGACGAAGGAACGACATTTTTTTTAAAAGACAATTTATAGAAGCGATAGAAATAAACAATTCAGGAAAATTAGATTTAGTGGGTATTTAACCCCACTCTGTTTCTCGTCCAAAATATTTGAAAAGAAAAAGCAAAACACCAGTACAAGAAAAGTAGACTTCTATCGAAGACATGTTTTTATTCTTGTGATATTAAGTGCTCGAGAGTAGAAGCTACCTAATCCTCTAATTTAGGACGCAAGTTATCTGTCTTTCTTACTTTTTTGTCTTAGGTTTTACTTCTTGCATAAGCGGGCAAGCTTGGTGGGCAGATGGGCAATATCCCACGGGACCTATATTAGATTTTCTTTTGGTGCCTAGTTTATATAGCGTTTTGGGTTATGTCTAAATAACGTATGATTAGAGTGGGGTCATTTGTGGTGATACAAAATGTGCCATATTTGCTTAACTGGAGCAGATAAAATATAAAATGAAACAGAAACTTGTTGATTTAGTTTTGTAAAGCTAAATGCATGTCTTTTTAACATATTTAATTGAAATTAAGAGCTCAAAAGATGTTCGCCTTTAATACAATGACCGAGTGTATGCATTTAAAGAATATTTTATTGAACGCAGGTATTATTTGTGGCTGGCATTCTTTGTAACCTTGGTCATTCCCGTCACCGTTCCAGTCTACTGCTGGAACGAGAGTTTCAAACTATCTTTCCTGGTGTGTTTCGCTTTGCGATACATTTTCTCCTTGCACTGCACTTGGCTCATTAACAGCGCCGCTCACAAGTGGGGCGACAAACCGTACGACAAGAACATCAAAGCGGTGCAAAGCAAAATAACGGCCCTCTTAGAATTTGGAGAAGGATTTCACAATTTCCACCACACGTTTCCCTGGGACTACGCCAGTAGCGAACTTGGCTTCAAGTTCAACCCCACAAAGAATTTCATCGACTTCATGGCCTATATTGGACAAGCTTACGATTTGAAGACTGTCTCGGATGAAGTAATTCGACAACGATCTAAGCGAACGGGAGACCACACAAAATAGGAGCTTTACAAAATAGGACAAGTCGTACAGATCATAGCATTTCGCTTTTTCAGAATATGCCAAATATAATTATTTATGGATAGATATCCATTGAGAAGGTTTTATTGCAGGAAGATCTCAATTTATAGCAATACGCGCGATCGGACGTTTACTTTGGAGCGTTCTCATATGGTTCCAATAAAATAATTTAATTAAAAAGTGGAATAGGAAAACTGATCCGAGAGCGCTCTGAGAGCTAAAATAGATTTCTTCAAAACTTGCTGATTAGTAATTTTGTTAGTCTTTCGCTCTAAATAAAAAATTATTGATAGAAAATTTATGTTCATAATTAATATTGAAACTTATATTAACGTTGATCTCTGTTTATGGCATTTCTTTTGAAGGCATATTTTAAAATAAAAGTTCAGGCTAGAGGTCATCATGCGGTCATCGGTCGTCCATGGATCAGACTGAATGAGGTTTTACAGTTAAAATGTTGTTATAAAGTTTTGTGCTATGCCCTATCTGTAAAAAAAAATTAAAATGCAATTTTCAGTTATTTATGAGATTTGTAAACGATTTGTCTGTATTTGTTGGTTTTAGTTGATGCCACTAAGCAGATAAAAATAAATGTTTTGACAGCTACATTCTATCTTAGAAAATGTCCCATAAATTAGACCGTCTGTGTGTATAAATAAGTAGTCTTGAGTTTAACATTAAAACCTCATCCTTCCCCCACCGTAACGCTATGGAAAAACTATCCCGTTTTTCCACCAAATGCTATTTGACTTTCTAATGGGCTTCACGCTATTGTCAAAATCAATATGCCCTATACTTTTTTTGCGCATTTTCAACTTAAGAACGGTTTATACGATTGTTTTAAAAATTTTAAAGGAAACTTCGTTTAAGAATAGGTTGTGTGCTTTTGTATATATTTTTAAATTAATTACCAAATAAAACTTTAAAAATTAATTTACAAACTATCTTGCAAAAATTGATACCACCAGATGTCGATACAACTACAGCTCCAAATATTTTAACCTTGGCTGTCTAGCCTCTATTGATTATATCTCTACTCTATCATCAAAAATAAAATGGCGTATCGCCGCGATGCACTAGCTCGTGTTTTAACTAAGGCTTGGCTTACACTTTATTATTAAAATTTTTGTACTTCCCTGTTGGTTATCCATTCGTGGTCGAATGCCGAATGGTTAAATGTGAGAAATCTGCGCTGAATGCGGTTGTGGGAAAGGCTAGTTCGAATCCCATCAAAAGAAAATAAATATTTTTATATTTAAGATTTTAATTTGATAATACATTTTAATTTATATCCTGTTTATTTAATCTAGACAAGACGGAATCATATTATTTCAATTATTATTATTATTATTATTATTATTATTATTATTATTATTATTCAGTGGCGTAGACAAATGGGTTTTCGATGTCCAGATTCCCCCTCCTTGGGCCTAGCTTTGACTGTACTACATTTTCACCCCCTTCTCGACCCCCTCTTAACATTCACATACATAGACCCCCTTTGTCAAATTTCTGGCTACGCAATGTTGGGTAAAATATACTGAATACTCAAACGATAAAGTATTTAAAATAGAATACTTAATACCCACAGCATAAATTATTTAAAATAAATAAAATACTTTATTTTAGTATTTTAAAATACTAAAATACTCAAAATACTGTGATTTCTTGAAAAGCGGAATAAATTAAAGACTGTTCGAAAGATTGAAAATATTCCACTTAAAAGGCAGACTGTCTCGTAAGTCTCGAGTCCTCGCTACTCCCACGCCATTACGTGCGATAAGCGGATGTTTCAGTGTTTCACGAGTTTGTGCGTGAGTATCAATTAAGCGTATTTCTTCCGCTTGATGGTGTTGTATGGAGACTATGGGATGGATAAAGTATTTTTGCTAAATATCAACCATGCATAAACATGATGGATGATAAACCACTTATAATTGATGTTAAAGGACGAGTACATAACATACTTCCTCTTATTGTAGATGCTGATGAAGGTAATGGTGTAAAACTAAAAGAGAACAAGAAAGAACTGTAGAAATTTTCAAGACAATAGGTAATTCCCAAAAGGATGTTTGGCTTGAAATATTTAGCACTATTGACAAGTGTGCTGGTTCTCACCAAGTTAGAAATGTACGAGTTATTGTTCTGAGGGAATTAGCTCCACATTTTAGTGCGCTTCGTTTTCTTCTATAAGATATTTACAAGGTTAAAGCTTGGTCTGACCTTTATCAAAAACTGTGTCTGACTATTAAAATAGCTAATTTTGATAAGCTACAGTGTCTAATAAAGTAAATTGCGCCGTTCAAGGTAAGTTTAAGGAAAGCGAACATTGAATCTGACTCTGTCGTAGTGCAACCTTCATTAGACGAGTCTGATCTGCTATCTAAGTATGGCAAGCAGCTAGTTAGTTGCTATAAAGATATGAACGAGTTTCATGATTCGCCTTGCGGTAGTTATGAAAAGCTGTTTAAGAATAGCAAGCTCAAATCTGTGGGAAATTGTTTTGACACCCATAATTTAGATAGCAACGAAGGTTTAATGCTTTTAATTGCTGCCTGGCAATTCAAAGAGCCTCAAATTACAGTGGCAGATATTTTAAATAATATAATAATATAAAGCTTAGCGAGTTCACTAACAAGGAGACGACCCGAGGTGATAGTCACGGATTTTGTTCAAAGTCGGGTATAATGTACACCTCCAAGTAACTTGAAAAACCTGTAACGGAAAAGTTGCGACTGGCTTTCGTTTTGCTATGGCAACCGAAATCGTTTTTGACAACATGATTTGGAATTGTTTCCATTGAAAATAACATGGGAATTTGAAGGATTTTAAGGGTCCCCCAATTGACCAAATTTAATTTTTAAAATCAATTTAAATTTTTTTTCACGTTTTTGAAATTTTGAAATTTTTTAGTTTTAAAAGGTTTAAAATCCTTCAGAATATTAGAATTAAAGAAAGGAGCTGGTTTCGTAAAAATGAGGGTGAAGCCTTTTCTAGATCAACATCCGAAACACGACCCAACTAAATCTGAATCAGATGGCGAAAATTTCTACCACAGCATGTTGAAGTTATTTTTACCTTGGAGAGAAACTTCTTTACTAGGTAATTTAATTTAAAAACTCTTTCGAAAGCCATTTACCGAAGTTAAAAGAGATAATAAAGTATCATGAAAAGTTGAATACTTTAATAGACGCAGAAAAACCACTAGAAGAAGCATTGGCTAAAAATACACCACCTAATTGGCAACATAATTTTGTGGGAGATATCACTGATAATCCGATTGAAGGCATGGAATTAATAGAAGCAGAAAACACAATGAAAGAAGTGAACGCAGTTCTTAGTGAAAATTTAATTTTAACTCCCGAAAGCCTTGTTAATCAACCTATACCTTTGTTTCCAGATCCAAGGAGTATACTTGAGAATATTGCCAACATTTCTGCGTATCAAATCCCCCAAAACAAGGTTTATTCGTATTTGTCTGCGGATACGGAGGAGCTTAAAAGAGTTTCTTGATAAAAACTTCGAGAATAGTTCTATGTAGCCACTTTGAAAAATCATTTCCTATATGTACCAATATCAAGAAAGGACAAGTCATCATTTGAACCATACAGGATCAAATGTACAATTAATGGTGTGCACACTGAGATGGAGATCGATACGGGATCGGCCTTCACGCTTATATCACGACATATAAGGCGGAAGGAATGATCAAAATGGACACCGTTAAGAAGTCTGACATTCAACTCCAGTCTTTTTCAGGTCAGCAGATCGAAGTCGTGGGAGTCAGTACAGTTAAGGTAACACTCCACAGGCATACTCTCCATTATTGTGTTCGAAGGAAACGGTCCAACACTCTGCGACAGATCTTGGATTTCGTCATCTCTACCAATACTTAAAGAAATTAACTCTGAAGCAAATAACGTACTGAGTATTTCCAATTCTGAATATTCATTGCAGATGGTCCTGGCCAAGCACCAAAACGAGTTCGGATTGGAACCTAGATGGTGTCTATAAGGTGTAAAAGTGCATCTACATCGAAAAGCTGGAGTCGAACCAAGATTCTTTAAAGCGAGAACAGTTCCCTATGGCTACAAGGCCAAAGTGGATGAAGAACTGACAAGGTTAACTGAAGCCAACATCATATCTCCGGTTCCATATGCTCAATCAGCCGCTCCTATTGTTCCGATCCTCAAACCCAATGTCAAGATCCGAATTTGCGGTGATTTCAAGGTCACAGCGAACCGCCAGATTGAAACTGAAAAATATCCGCTTCCAAAGCGGAAGACATCTTTGCCAAACTCGCAGGATTCAAAATATTCACTAGGCTTGATATGCGAGATGCATATAGGCAGTTGCAGTTGGACGAGTCGTCAAAGGATCTTGTGGTCATCAATACTCAAAAGGGGCTATTCCAGTACAACTCTCTGCCGTACGGTATATCATCTGCTTCAACAGTGTTTCAAAAACACATGGAGATTCTTCTCAAAAACCAACCAATTGTTACTCCGTACCAGGATGATATATTGCTAGGTGGAACATGTCCCGTTGATCACATGAAGAAGCTGGATTCATTACTACACGTTTTCAGCGATTCTGGTCTGAAACTTAATCTGGAGAAATGTCACTTTGCCAAGGAGTTTATTGATTTTCTGGGGTATCATCTTGAGGGCGAAGGTCTCCATCCACAAACTACCAAGATGACAGCAATCACGGAAGCTCCAGAGCCCAAGAACCTAGAAGAGCTCAGGTCTTTTTTTGGGCGTATTTAACTACTACTCGAAATTAATTCCAAACTATGCAACTGCACTAGCACCGCTGTACAGGCTCCTCGAAAAATCAGCCGATTGGCAATGGGACAAAGAAGAAAGTCTTACCTTTGCAAAAGGCAAGAGATTACTTACGAAATCTAACTTCTTTGTTCATTTTGATCCTAGCAAAGAGATCCGGCAGGCGGGTGCCTCTCCGGTTGACATTGGCGTGGTCATTTCTCATCTGGTAAACGGCGAAGAGAGACCCATTTCATTCGCTTCTCGGACGTTATCCACAGCTGAAAAGAACCACCCGCAGTTGGAGAAAGAGGCCTTGTCACTGATCTACGGCGTGATGAAGTTTCGAGAGTATCTTCTTGGGAGACTGTTCAAGCTTGTTACGGACCACCAGCCATTGGTTAGCCTACTGTCGGAAAAGAAACCCATTCCTCAGATGTCGGCGGCAAGACTACAAAGATGGGTCCTAGTTCTATCCGCATATGATTATGAAATCGAATACAAGAAGGGAATTCTTCATTCAAATGCAGATACCCTAAGCCGCTAACCTCTCCAAGTGCAACATCAAGATCCTCCACTGCCCACTGAATACGTCTTGCTTATTGACAAAGTCAACAACAGTCCGCTTTCCATGGAAGACATTTGACGAGCAACGGTCGAGGATGGTCTACTTGGTCGGGTCTTGTCTTGCACAGTCAACGGATTGAAGCGTACTGATCAGGATGATTCGAAAGCAAAGCCGTACTTCGCCCGACGTGATGAACTATCCACCATGCAAGGACTACTCATGCTCGGACAAAGAATAGTCATTCCTGAGAGCCTATAACCGGCCATATTGAAGCACCTCCACGAAACGCACCAGGGTATCATAAGGATGAAGTCTCTAGCAAGGTCCAGGTTCTGGTGGCCTGGAATCGACAAGGATATAGCCGATTAAAGCAAGCAGTGCCAAACCAGTTCTCCTGAAACCAAAAAGGGTACATCTCCGTGGAACAGAGTCCATTGCGACTTCGCCGGCCCGATCGAGAATAAGTATCTCTTCATATGCGTTGACTCTTTTTCAAAATGGATAGAAGTTGATGTCGTAAACTCAACGTCCACGGACATTGTTGTTCATTCCTTGCGGTTCAAGATGGCTCGTTTTGGACTTATCCGCACTTTGGTCACTGATAATGCTTCATGCTTCACTAGCAATTAATTCAACGACTTCACGTCTAAGAATGGAATAAATCATATGACGATTGCCCCGTACCACCCACAGAGTAATGGTCAAGCTGAAAGGACTGTCCGCACCATATAGGGATCACTGAAGAAGATCTCCGGAGGTAACAGAACTGAAATTAATATACTCAATGACGGTTTTCAATCATTCAAGACAGGATCACTCGAACAAAGGCTGAACCGTATTCTGATGAGACACAAACGTACACCCTTAGTATCTTGGAAATCTCCGGCCGAACTTATGTTTGGAAGAAACATTGTAACAAGTCTAGATCTATGTCATCCTAACCAGCAACCCGTGGTGATGAAGATACCCAAGAGTTCCATCGGATTCAACGAAGACGATGCTGTGTACATCCGCAACTACTCTCAGGGGCCAAAATGGATACCAGGCCATGTTATGAAGCAAATGGGAAGAACCATGTGCGAGGTACGCAGCGGATGTCTGAGCTTAAGAAGACATCAGAACCAGCTAAGAGGGCGGTACACCAAATCTGAACAACCGTTGTCCTCAAACATATCGCTCAGTCCTTCTGTTCCATCAAGAGACGATGACGATTGGTTCCCCATCATGATGCCATGTTGCAGACAGTCGCCGCAGAACAACTCGCCAGTCGATAACAGAATGCCAGTTGCAGTACCATTAACCAACAGTGACCACGAAGTTATTGTCTCTTCATCAATGACGAAACAGCAATCTGGGAGCAATGACACATCAGAAGTCACTCAACCGCGACGTTCACAACGTACGCACAAACCAGTAATTAGACTCGGGTTAATAAAAAAAAAAGGGTGAAGAAAAAGTGATGTTGTGTTTGTATAAAAAATACCTTCTTATCTTATCAAGACGTTATCTTCATTCCTTCTTTGATAACGACCGGACTATAAATATAGCACCGTATTGTGAACCGGCACCAGATGCCCGACGGTCCATCATGTCACCAGTAATAAATCATATACTTGTATTATATAACTTGTCGTATTATCATTATGTTGATATACAACAACTCCGATAAAAGGATTCATTTCTGACAAATCTAAAATTAATGAAATTATTTTTAAACTAAAGCCGCTGTAGTTCACATATAAGGAGTGACTGCGAAAGTGGCCACTACATAGTTGCTCTAAAAAACCCTGGGATTGTAACGGGATGAACAGTTTGCAACGACAACGAAGTATCTACAAGAAAAGGTTTTATAACAATTTAACTAACGTTTACTGTTTACTTCTAGAAAAAGAGTAAATTTGCTAAATATATGGAATTGCAAATACGTTAGGTCCTTATGGAAACATACAGCGGAAGAAGGAATATTTGACTATTGTGCTGAAATAAAGAATACGCTAAATATTATTCTTGGCTAACTAATATATATTAATTGAGAATAAGAGTAATATACATGTATTGCTAAGAGTTGCAAATGATCCAGATAATTGATGGTAAACTACTCTAATTAGTCCTTACACGATATTGACAGAATATTCGAATCTTTTAAAACCAGCTAAAGAGAAGGTTATCTCTAAGGCGATCTTTATCGTAGACCCTATAATTTTGGGGGTTTTCTAGCAGTGCCGTTAATATCTAAAGCCAATCGGGAGCTGAAATATTTTCACCCTTTCGGGGCGACTAAAATACTACGGTGAATTTGCCTTCAATTAGTTTTTATACTATTGGCAGGACATCGATATCCTTAAAAAAAAAGGCTAGAATAACGGATAATATGTTGGAGGCCAACCGCGCCACATAATTTAGACAGTATTTTTTACACAAAATATGGACAGTCTGTCCTTAATTTTGTTATCAAAATACTGCCATAATATTGCAAGAACACGCATTAACATATTGATTTTACTCATTACAATTTAAAAGGATTGTATATGCTCTACGTAATAGAAATTAGATTTGAACCAAATGGGTGAAAATGAACCGATATGGCTAAAATTGGAAAAAATGTGAGAAAAAAATAAAAAAATATAAACAGCAGGAAAAATTTCGCGTATGCTAAAATCTTGGCTACCAGTAATCCACGATGGATATTAATCCGTTAAATGTTGTGCAATGTTTAAAGCAATTTCTGGAATTAGAATCAGTTGATCATAAATTTTAATAATTAATAATTATTTTAAATAAAATAAATTAATATACCACATAATTATTACACTAAAATTATTATACTACCTAATTTATTTAATATTACAATAACAATTAGTTTACTACGTAATTTACTAATTATTACTTTAAAAAGATGTAAATCGAATATACAAAGTAATTTCTACCAAAAACAAAATTAAATATTTTTAGTATTATATATAGTTATATTTTTTTTCACGTGTTTCTACTACACCCGTTAAATATTAAATCCTACCAACTAGTTCTTCTTCCTCTAGATTACTGGTAGCCAAGATTTTAGCATACGCGCCATTTTTCCTGCTGTTTGTTAGGTATTACCGTATACACGAAGAAACCAATATTGACGACAAAATATACTAACTGAACACAATTTATTTCGCTATAGTTAACATTTATCTTAAAAACCAAACATTATTATACCTTATGATTAAAAAATACCGTTTCGTTAAATAAATAAATATAAATAATTTTTGATGAATTTCATTAATTTTTTATTTATTATTTATGAAGTAAATAATATTCTAGAACTTTTAGAACCAAAACAACTACGGATATAGATTGGAAATTAATACAGTTTTTGATCGAAACTGATTTTTTTTAAAAATGTATACTTTTTTTTACAAAATTTTAAAATTATTTTCCAAATTTGGAAAATAATTTAAAAAAAGCAATTTATCTATATAAATAAATTTCCATCAATTCCTATCAATTTTGATCGTTTTGGATCGAAACTATTGATTTTAATAATTTTTTTTAGTGTTATTAACATTTTGAAAAAAAAATATTTCAAACAATTTTGAGATAGTTGGTCGAATTTTGTTTATTTTTATATAATTTTTACAAAACTTTAAAATTGGGCTAATTTAGATCTATTATTTTCCAATTTTGGTCAAGTTTGATCAAATTGACCAAAATAAATACTTGGTTTTTCAAAAAATCGCAATTTATCTATACATTAATCCAATTTTACACAACATATAAATATAGAAATCAATTTGTATCTTCTCTCTTTGGAACTTTTGGGGAAATCTGGGAAAGCATATATCAAAACAACAAATGAGTACAGTGTTTTGTGACATATATGGTTTCAGCCTCTGAATTGCATCAAGTATGGATATTAGTTTACCGTATATTGCTAACAAATTTAGGTACCAATTTTCGACCATTGTTACTGTTTCGATAAATTACAAAAAGTTCAGTATCTAGTACAATGAGATCCTAGTGATCTTTGGGAAGCAAAGGAAAATTTTATACCATTTGAAATGAAAGAATACGTCACGCTTTAAATTTAAATCGAAAAATTTCTATATTTATTTAGGATCACTTTCTGTAAAAGGTTCACATGTGGGTTAATTAAATAGTTTAATTTTACAAATGATATAAGACAGGCATAGTATAGTTGTGTTAAAATCAATGAGATCTTATTCAAGTAAATGATTTTAAATCAATACAATAAAAGCAATTTTTGGTATGACGTGTTTAAATTCGCGAAAACGGAGAGACAGCGCTAATTTTATAATGCTACTTGCAAAGCAATAGATAGATTCTGATTGCTTTATTTTGGAAGACTGTCTATGACCTCCGGGAGAATATAGTTCCATAAGTGGCACTGCCGATCCTTGTAATGGCGCACACTCCTAATTCCATTTACATCAATAATTGACGTCTTCTTATCATTAGAAGTGAAGGGCTCGAATTTCTTGTTTTCAACTGTATTAGGATTCCTATGGAAAAAAATTGTTTATAAGAAAAGAACATCCATAGAATAATTCACAAGCTTCGTTAAAGAATGAACGTGAACCTCAAGGTAGCTTTTAGCTTTGTTAATTGAACGCCATCTATCGGATTAGACCCAACATAAGCAGTTCCTTAAAAATACAAAGATATCTCTTCAAAGAGTCAAACTGCATTAATTAGCTAGGTTCCGTTAATTATAGACCTTAACTTCAACATTCTGTTAGCTTTAAGTTTCAAATACCACCTAACGGATTTTGTTTTGTCTAGACCCTAAATCCCATGTACATATAACGAACCAGGTTAAAGTGATTGAAGGTGGAAATATAAAACCAAAAACCAAAGCTAACTACGTCAAAAGATCTTTGGTTTGTGGTTCATCTTTCAACGAATCTAATTCATTTATTCATTGGCCATCCTAGGAGATGTTGGCTTCCGGAAAAGTTAAATTTTGTTCTAACTTACCCTGTTTTGGCAAAAGTGGCAAACATATCCATATATGTTCTTGACAACTGTGCTTCTTGTGGGGTATATCCCAAACCGGGCCTGATGGGCTCCCCGAAGAGGTAAAGAATGTCATCACCGTGAGCTACACCCATCCAGGTCGGCCATAAGGACGCGGACGAACGATGGGCGAACAAAGTTCTTCAAAACAGAAAAAATTAGTCACCCTGAACCCTGAAGCGTCTCTAACATAATAACAGTTCATCAAGATTTAACTAACGTTGCATCGTAGATGAACCCATGCAGACGCACTACGCCATTCAAATGGCTACGTAAAAAGAGCCATCTATTGAACTAAAAATCGTGCAAAATTAAAACTAAATGAGCACGAGAAAACCTATGGCGTCAAAGCCATAATATCTCTTATCTTAATTTTATCACGAAACTAAGAGATCAGAAGCAATTAAAACTCCTTTTAGTGTCCTTTACACTTTATATTTACGTATTTTTAATTTAAAATGATGGCGACTTGCCTCAGCTTAAGCGTATCCGACAGAAGCCAACCAAATTTGAATAGCAGTATCTTGATGAACTGAGCATAAAAGTAATCTTTCGCTAACCTGTAAACATTAGAACCACCATCAGCATAAGCTTCAGCCATTTCGTTAATGGCGCAGTTGAAATAGGAATCGGAAAATACGTCTTTTATGCTTTGAGCGTTAGCCAGTCCGTCTTCAGGGTCATTCCAAATGGTGTACTCGTAATCGACGAGTTTCAGCGGTAGCCCTTGCAGCTGAGAGACCACTTCCAAAGCCTCCTTGAAGTCATATCTCCTCACAAATGGCTTGTTTTCTTCAAAATATATTACATGCGGAGAAATTAATACAAGCATTTATCTGTTTGATATTTAACCTTTGTTCCTAAATATGTATTGGTCTCTTGTGACGCAAAACCCAAGTAATAAAAACGGATTCAGTTGATCGAAACACGAAGAATTGACAAGGGGGGAATTATAAAGAATGAAAATTCTCTAAATGGTTACAAATGTTTCGTATTTACCGACATAATCAAGCCACTTATCGCAAAAAAATAGTTTCGATAGAATAAACCCCAAATTTGTCTATCAATTTTTTATACTAGCCCGTTTAGAATAAAAAATCACTCACCCCTAACTTGGAAATACATTGGCAGTTGGCCTGGCAAGAACACGCTGGATTCGTCTTGTACTGATCCGAATAAAAGATCGACTTTTGTAAAGTTTCCCTTCCTCAGTAGTTTTCTCGGGTGATCGGGTAAAAATAAACCATCCACCACCGGTTTGAAGACGAAGACGTCGTCGTATCCGAAACTGGGTTCGCTGCTCAGAAGGTCTTCGGGAGACAGCCTTTGCAAGCACTCGACGACTTGCGTTTTGTTTCGGAGATCATTGCCCTTGTCGCAACCAGATTCTTCAATTAACCGCTCTCCCATTCTCAATGCATCTTCCTTCTCGGCGAAGTTCCAGCCGGCAGTTGGTCCACCACTGAGCAAAATAGCCCGGTTAAAGAGACCATTTCCATAAGGTGACATCAAATGATAGGATATGCTCACGGCTCCCGCGCTGTGTCCAACTACGGTAACCTATAGAAAACCTCGAGTTTGTAATTATCCTCAATGTAGTAAAAGAATTTAAAGGGGCACCTTGAGTTTGCCAAATACACCACCAAAATAAAGATATACTATATGTTCTGTATTTAATTTAATAGATTTAAAGACGAATTTCACCTACTTCCTTCAAATATAGAAAATTACAACACAAAGATCGCTTAACAGACTAGAAAATCTTCATATTATTTAAACAACCAAGTAAATGAGTCCAGGATCCACAAAGTTTAATAGGAATATCAAAGTTATTGGTTTGTCTAATTTAAATAATTGGAAAATATAAATGGTATATATAACGTACCTTCGTAGGGTCTCCACCGAAATGTTTTATATTCCTCTGCACCCACTGGAGGGCCATTAGTTGATCGTACATGGCCGCATTGCCGTTGGCTCCTGGATGATCCAAATACAAATAACCAAGTGAGGAAAGTCGATAATTAAAGGAGACAACCACAACGTTTTGCAGAGCTGCCAGGGCCAGGCCGTCGAAGATAGGTTGCGTTGAAGTTCCCTTCATGAATCCACCTCCGTGTACGAAGACAATTACCGGTAGAAGCATTGGCGACAGTACCCAAGCTCTAGGACTCCAGACATTGAGGGTAAGGCAATCTTCACTCAGTGGTTGAAGGGTGCTCCACTTCCGAATAGCCAGGTTGAACCTCTGGAAGGGAAATGGTTTCTGATAGCATGCTCTGAAAGTAAAAAATTCCTGCTGTTGATGGATAATGTATATTGATCTAACTGCGTGCGTTGTGTAACTCCGAAATGTCTAACAGTGAGGGAAACCTTTGTTGTAAGTTTATGTTTTCGGATTGACAAAATCGTGCGATCCAACGTTAAACAGTTTCATTCCGAGTGCCATTTCATTGTGACATCACTTTCCCTGATATACTTCAGATTTGGAAGTCCGTACAATAAAGTTTTACTCCAGATGCGCAGAGCTTTTTACTAGTTACTGAACTCACATGGAATCAAAAGGGCGAATACCCCTTTCATGAGCTGTGGGTACACTTATAAATAAATGTAGATTGCCCAAATATAGGAAAAATTGAGTACGTGGCATGAGTGAAGCAGGGCCGGACTTAGAGAGATAAAGAGTCTGGGCCCCCTTTTCACGCGCTGCATTTACTCTTATCCCTGGAACTAGGCTGTGCCTTAATTTCCCTGATCCAGCGTAGAAGTCTGAGCTCTACGGTTATATTACTAAATAAAAGGTCTTAACAATCGTCGACTAAATATGCGATAATTATCCAACATTTCGATTTAAGGGTGCGTCCGTAAACTGCCAGGCAGAAATTTTGGTAATTTTAAAACCAAATCTTCTACCTAGGAATTTATCCAATATAAATTTCGATTGATATTATAGATTTATGCCTTCGAATACAGTAATTACGGTCACTGAAGGGCCCCTTAAAAGGATGGGCCCCTAGGCCACGGCCTAGGTTGGCCTAGGCGGAAATACGGCACTGGAGTGAAGCAAAAGATTATGTACTTTTTGGTTATAGAACATTAATTTTGAATTTGTGCAAGCACTTACATTTAGCATAACACAAAATATTTTAAAAGTTGTGTATTCACCGATTCACTTAAGCTTGTGATTAATACCAAATTACCTTCGCAGCCTTTTAAGTCAGGTTGGGCAAGCAGGTTATTTTTCACCCTTTAAACATTGGACCCTATTTTTCAATTAATATGTCTAAATTCCCTTGTATTCAGGGCCCCTATTATACGTTTTAGATCAAACCATGGCCCACCCGGCCCTACCCGTGCGGTATACCAATTGCCAAGAATTTGTTTATCCCACAGGTTAATTATAATTTTATAACAAATTAAGTTATTTTGAACTGGCCGAACCTGTTAAAATTTGAAAGAAAAACTACGTGAGCTCGCTACTCTACTGCACTGCACAGATAAACTCGCGCATTTTCGCTCTCGTTCCCTGAAAGAAAAATGTGCACGCGATGAAACAATCATTATCACCTTATTTTATTCGCTTCCGAAAGCTATCGCTACGCCCCCTTTGGATCACCTTTGAAACCTAGATAGATAGCGGCTAAAGCAGACGCTATTATATTTTCCAGAATTTACTTTTTGTTTTTCCTCATCGCTATTCGCAAATTTAACTTCAAAATAATAACAATCAGCTAGGCTAATACCCAAGGCATCACCTTAGGCCTAAGTCATCGAGCGACTTTTCAAGCCTTTAATTCAGGTTGCCGGAGTGCAACGCGTACGAAGGTGGTGGCAAGCCCTTCATTCCACGCGAGCCAACTTCTCCCCATACTAACTATTACCGTTACGTTAAACTCTACAAGTTATTATGGAATGGGGTAACGGAAGAACTCGAGGGAAAATCCCTTTAACCAGTGGGGAGCGAACCGTACGCAGAAGGAATAGTTACGAGTTTTCACAACCTAGTATCGAACCCGGCTCCTTTTGCTACGAGGCGAAAGCGCTAACCATTCCGCCACCCCACAATAATTTGAAAGTAATGATACTGGAATTTTATTATAATTTGGCATCGTTTGCTTATATTTGGATAAGTTTAATTCCGAAAAAAAGTTCGTATGACTTTTCAATTTGTCTTTAGCAGACGCTATTTCTTAAGCGCTACCTCAGAGAAACTAGCGCTGTTACGCCACCTAGACTCGTTTTGTTCGCGAATAGAACAAACTCTTCATGAGTTAACAATATCAATTAGAAACGTGTATATCATTTTTTCTTTCCCCATCGACTTGATAATTTTATCTATTGATGTAATTATTAACTTTTTATCTTTAAAAAATACCTTTAATAATAAAAAGAAACTTTTAAATTATCGAAATTTAAGTGAATAGGTCTTTCAATAAAGTAACTTTTATTTTAATATTTCGTTTACGTCACTTTCTCTTAATTTTACAAGTCTAGGAGTGAGTGATAAAGTCGCGAGGCATTTCTGATTTTTTTAGCGCGCGTGCTTAGATTTTACTAATAAGGCCCTGTCTTGTGACGTAGTACATAAACGTTTCATAGTTATAATTTTTGTTCATTTTTGTATACTCAACATCCCCCTCGCCTCCGCCCTTGGTGGGCCCCAAATAACGCTATTTATTCGGGAAAATCTGGATTTTAATAAGTAGATAATCTACCAGCCATAAATATTAAAACGTGATGCGGTGTAAGCATCCGTGCTTTGGTGGCAAATCGGACCCTTTGAAAATTGTTATTTCTATAGCTAATTATTTGAATACTTTTCTATTAAGAAATGTATTATGTACTTTTTGTTATTCCCTTATTTACGTATTTTGTATAAAATATTTTTTTTATTTTTAAATTTTAATCGGTTTTAAATTTAGCAACAATTAAACATCTTTGTACTTACGCCGGAATTCTGTTGGCTCGGAAGACACCAGTCCATGGTACAATGGGTACAGGCGGCGCGAACCTGAAAACACCCAACGGTGGCAACGCGTAAGGTATGCCTAGAAACACATTGACGGTGAAGTTGGGTCTCCCGGAGTAGACCGTTGGGAACCCTTCCACTTCGCCCTCCTCCGTCTTGACAATGGGTGGTCCTTCTCTTTCGAGACCATCCTCGCGCTCCTGTCCCGCGATCACTGTCAAAAGAATGAAACCCAGAAACAACTCGACTACCACCCGCGTCTCCATTTGAAATCTAAATGGCAACCCGTTTCTTAGAATAAGCGTAGAAGAAATTCCTCTTTTCAACGCGATGTTATTTGTATAATACAACGAAGGATTTCGAAAATTATTCCGTAATAATGGCAGAAAATCTCAAGGGTAAAAGCGTCTTATTCTCAATTCTCCAGTTAAAGGCATTGATGCGCGATACGCTACAACTTACTTGCAAGTGAAAGTGACTTGTAATTTATAACCTATTTGGTAGTCTATGAATCTAGTCAGGACGATATAAAATGGATCCTGCCCTTGACTGAAATCTCTTGTAAGGTTGCCTACGCAGCCCACAATGTAATAAAGTATTTTACCGGTTTCATAATGAATATTGAAACGACTACCACTGTACTCACTTTTTGGAGAGAAAAAGCCTTGAGGTTATAATAAATGTTTTCTTAGCACTGAAGTGTTTTCTAATAGTAGTGGCATTATATACTTTTTTAATATTCGTACACATTAAAATGTGTATTATTTTTAACTTTTATTTTATTATATCTTTTAAAAAATACGGAAGGGCAAGTATTTATTTAAAGAAAAGGGTGCTTGAAAATGATTTTAAATTAAATGCAGCACGTGCCTCTGTATAATAATATACAATATTTAGTTTAAAAAAGAAATTGTAAGGTTCTTATCAAAATATCCAAAATTTGGAAAAGATTGCGTACGTTTTCTTAAAACGTGAGATAATTTCGTCGTACAAAGAAGCGTCCTTCAACCTTGAAATACTTATCGCATTCACGCTTTAAGTCGAACAAGGTCAAAAACCCGTCTTGGAGAAAATAAGTTGTTCTCTTAAGCACTTTATTATTGCATGCGAATAAAGTACCGCATTTTGTAAAAATCCATATACAACCTATTTTCGTTTCGTGATACCAAGGACTTGGATATATAACTCGTCCTTACATGTAAGATATGACAGTAATATTTGTTATAAAAGGATTATAACACGATTAAATGCGCATAGAGTATATATTTACATTTTGTTATACTGACATAAAAATTACTCACTCTGAACAATACTGTAACCCGAATGCTCCGGTATTCAAAGGTTTGCTTTTGGCAATTTATAAAAATATGGAGTTATTATTCGATATTCTACAAAGAAATGAGTGAATTGAATACTCGCATTGTTACATTAGAATATGTCATATTTGACTGAATATAAAATAATATTATTTCTGGTACATTTTTTACCAGAACTAAAACTTTTTAAACGAACTATTTCGCCCTCCAAAATTTCTGTTTCAGTAAGCTGATTTTACCTTCTTTTGGTGAAAAGCGCGTGACACCGGAAATCATGTCTCCATCTCTGGATTAATAATTGAGCCTTTAATTAGCGAAACATTTTGGAAACTTGAATATCGTGACCAAAGGTTAAGCAACTCGGGATACGAGGACTTTTGAAAGAAATTTTAATTGAGACTCCATAAGTATTTTCTCAATTAACTGACTTATTACTTAATGTTATTGTTATTTAACCTTCATTTTAATAAATTTTAAGTTTAAGATAATTAATTATGACCATTATGATCATAAAACCGAAAATTGTTTTTCATCAAATTTGGTTTAGACCTGCTTCTCGTTGCTCTCAGTTAACTAGAATAGGTCGTCTGCGAAATAGTGTTACTAAAGATATGTCGGTAGTGTTAATACAAAATTTAATTTGCTATTACAGTAAGTAATCCAAGGGTGGGATCGCCTTTAATTAAATTTTCGTGGTCCAATTTTTTTACCCATTTAAATTCGCCTAACTAATTGCACAGTGTGAAAACGGAAGTTAAGACAAATTTTAAGGCAGGAACTTACATTTTCGTACTTTGCACTTACAATTGTTAGTTGGAAGAACAATTGAAGTGCAGACTAGTTGATTCTAACATTAAAAAGGCTGCAATACAATCAAAACAATTTTCTGCAACAACGTTCAAGTAAGAATGTTATTTAACATTTTTCAAAACATCAAACACCTTTCAGGACTAAGCTGGACAACATCGAGAAGTTTGTTGGTTTTTTAAGAGATACGAAGTGACTGGCTTTACCATGTAGAATGAAGTTTAACCATTAAAACATTTTGGAATGAATATTTTTTCTACTATTGACATTGTAAATGCAATATAACATTAAGTAATTATACTATCCAAAAAAGGTTCGAATAATGACTCTTCCTTCTAGGTAATAAAGGGTTGTTCAAATTGAAGTTTTTAACGATTTTTAAGGTGGGAATTACCGTTGTCAAGTACATTATCGCATTTCCTTTAGTGCATATTTTTAAGATAAACCTTTAGAAGTTCGAGATAACTATTTTCAAGGTCAAAAACGCCAGTTTCTTCTAGCGCTCGGCGTTTGGATAGAAAATTTCCCGCTCATTTCTTTTAAATCCATATTCGAAAATTATACAAATAAAAACTTAGTTGTTGCATGTTAAATTGTATAATAGACTTGAATAATATCCATAAATAATAATTTTTTTTATGAATAATTGAAGTTTTAGGGTTTTATTTATAAGATTCCGCGAGCTCTAGTTACTACAGATGGCCTTTTTGGGCACCCCTGGTGTGGCGGATTCAGTCTATTTTTTAGATCTAAAATTACCTAATGTCGTTATATTTAGTTTTATGCTTGACTTGATTATTCTGAACGCGGTCGGCTGTCGATAAGCTATCTTCGCCGCAGAGCCTATTGGCCTTGAAATAGTTTCTCCGAGATGGGCAGAATAGTATGCCAGAAGTGGCAAACTTTGTTTCTGTTAGGTATTTGAAAGGATAATAAGTAGTTTTCGAGTATTTAAGTATTTTGGTTTACGCTCATACGCAATTTGCGAGGTTAACGTATACGTTTTGCATTTGTATGTATATATCAGAGCTTACTAAAAACCTATATAACCGTAATGGAAACCACAATTTGTTAATACCCGTAAAACCGCGTTTATGATAAAAAAATATATATGGAAGTTTTAACCTGGTAAACAACACCAATGTACAAAAATGATCCTATGTATGACTGTTTTCCTTTTCAGCGTTAACCAAAAAACTAAAATATATTCGAAATTTATTTCCTTTGAAAACTAATTAACCGGTTACCTATATATCACCTTCTTTACTCAGCGTAGCTGAGCTTTTCCCAGTAATATCAGTCCCTTTTTCTGAAATTGAGAATTAAAATTAAAAAAATTCATAACCGTAGTATTTGATTTCATAAAAATAATAATGAACAAGGTTTCCATTTTGAAATAAATATATAATTCATTATAAAAGGTTATATTTGGTTACATCAAATAGCTGATGTATTGTTAAATATAATATAATAAAATTAATTTCAAATACGTACATAAAGATAAAAATGTCATTGTTTTTTAAATTATAAAAACGTTTTGCCCATAATTAACATAAACAGATGACTACTTATATTCAGTGATATCGCCGATTCAATATTGAAATATATTAGGTATTTGTTTGGTAAATTTAGTCATTTTTGGAAAGAACATAAACAAAATTTAAAGAAAATTATATTAAATAAAATGAATTAGAGTTTTCAAAATTAGTACAATAGAACATTCATATCAAATCATAAATGGGTGAAATGCCTTAATTATTTCACAAATTGCAATATATAGTAACGTATTTCACATATTTTATTAATTCTATGCTATCAATAAATAAATTTAATTCTATATGCTATCTATAAATAAATACTTTTGAACTTAATTATAACACTATAGTCAAAATTGTCGTTGCCACCTCGTTACTCGACAAATTCACTAACTTCCAGGCAGGGTTTTTAAAAAACCCTGTTTTTACGAAATACTTTTTGTCTTGAACTGGTTTTCTTTTGGCGTGAAATTCTTATTAGAACAACTAAAGGTGGGGGTATAATATTTTAAACTAACACTTAAGTACTAATAGGTGGTTTGAACAAACTTACAGGTCCCAATAGAATATTTTGTAAAATTACACGTAGTGTGTAATTGGTCAATTTATTTTCTTTACAAATGCAGACAGTCAGAAGACAAGACAGTTGACATACAGCATTATCCCAAATCTTTCGTAATATGTTTACTTCACAAGAAATAGTGTAAGCTCTTTAAAATTTTAGATTCCGCAATTGCTCAATTCTATACATCTTTTTGCTTTCTATATCGAAATACTAGTATACTAGACGAATATTTAGCAGTATTTGGACAGTGAATTATCGAGGGCCGACTATCTGACTGACTTCAAATGAACCGGCCTCCGCCGCCTCTTGATTTCAAAGGAGCACGCCACTACTCCAACCAAAATAATTTTTTTTATTGGGTCGTCTATATTCTCCGGTCCCCACAGTTGCATGAATTAGATGGCACTAGTCCAACAACAGCTGCTTTTCATTGTAAATCAAAAATTCCTCTGTACAATTAAAAATTTCTTTGTCATGACATTTACAATTGTATCTAGTGGACAAATATTTAGCAGTTTTTTGGAGAGTGAAATATCATTGAGTAGTTAAAGCAAGACGAAAATTTTAACAGCGTCTTCCTTATCTATATTTATGAGAAAAAATTCCTACTGGAAACTTTCAACATACTTTAAGACAATTTGTAAATTTATAAAACTAACACATTATTAAACAAGTTGGCAAGCCAAAATATACCTCTCCTCGGAAGAATTGTCCCTAGCGATATTAATTTTTCGAGATGACTTTTAAAGATATATGTCCGCAATTCCGAGTTATTTACTAAAAACGTAATCCCGGTTGAATCCCGCCCGGTATAAAATTTTAATTATAATTAAAATAATTGAGACGAAACAACCGAGTTTAATTTATTCAGAATAATATAAATTAAGTAGTTACAACAGCGAGTTAGACGTACTAAAACAATGCACAATTGAATTTAACCCTATTTACGGTACAAGTTTATCAGTTAAATATAATACGAAGCCAATTATAATGAAAGAAATATCTAGAGAGGGTATTTGTATTTTTCTCGCTTACGAAATACTTGCCGCATCTTTAACGATCATTTTATTTCAAATTAAACATCTTAATCAGTCGAGAAAACGTTTAAAATAAATAACGAAGTAATGACGACCCAATTAAAAACCAGACCAACATAAGTGTAAGCGCACGATGTATACAATTCGATAAAAATCTACGACTTAAAAAACGAAATAAAATACAAATAAAACGAAAGATATTTAAAATTAAAAAACTGATCCTAATAAAACGTAAAAATACCCTCCACATCACGCACATTCGAAATACGCAGAATTAACGTTATACTATATCCAGTTTAAAATATTAGAGTATCAAAAAATAAAAATTACGAATAAAAAAATACACAATAACAACCCAATCAATCAGACTTCAGAAACAAAACTCATAGAAAAATATTATAACGCAGTCAAGCAATCAGACTTCAGAATCAAAATAATTCATAGAAAAATATTATAACGCAGTCAAGCAATAAATTAGTTCAAATATTTAGAAATCAAGCAATAGAAAATATAATATCAAGAAGCGCAACACCTTACCATTCACAAGTACGATTTTTCACGTTATTATAATGAAACCGGATAAGCTTTTGGGCATGACTTATGCTCTGAAAGGTTCCTCTAAGACTGGACGATTTTGCGGGAAAAAGGAAATAAACTTAAAAAATAGTAGATACAAATATAAGACAGAAAAAACCAACAATACCAAAGATTAGACAAAAAAGAACGTAATCGGGATCAGTTAAAAAACACAACAAAAAAGCATATCCGAAACAAGATTTCACCTTCAAAATTTCTTACGTAAAAAATGTAGACTTTAAAAACCATTAATATACTCTTCCGAGAAGCTGAGTTTATAATTTTCAAAGAAGAGTAACATGTATCGGTGGTTCTGTGGTAGAACAATCGCCTGTCACGCAGGAGGGCTCGGGTTCGAAACCTGGGCGGCGCTTTCGTTTGTAATCAACAGAGAATTCGCTACGTTAGAATTACTTCGATGCAATAATTTAAATGGAACACGAAATTTCGTTCTATTTAGTAACAACCAAAATTTAATACTCTGTTAATTTGTAATAAACGCTTCCGATAAAGCTGAGGGTCTAATTTTCGATAAAGCGTAATAAGTGTCGGTGGTTCTGTGGTAGAACGTCCGCCTGTCAAACAGGAGGTCTCGGAATCAAATCCCGCCTGATGCGATCGCAAATTGATACTAAGACGAATACCGTAAACAATTGGTGGAAACCCTGCCATTTGGACGTTGAGACGTTTATCGTAACCGTCAGCATTCGGTCCGTCCCAGAAAGTCAATAAGAAGAAGTTGGAGAGCAAAGACGCATATGCAAATTCAACACTCACAACCGCCATTACACAAACTCAACACTCACAACCGCCATAACAAACAAACTCAACATTCCTACACTACACATAAACATTGCAACAAATTCCCATTACAACTGAGCCGAAACCGAAACGACGGCGAGCGTTAACGAACAAAACGACTAAACCGCACTCTACGCAACCGCAACTTTACCCGTTAACGCTCACCCTCAGACGGTGGTTTTGCCAACCTTTAACAACGATTTCACGACATTGGACTTTGCCCCCGGTAACGCGTTCGCACACACACACAGACACACACAGACACGATGATTGTAAAACCCCTCCTAGGGGACTTTGTGCCCTCGGAGAGGTAAAAATATAGCTGAAATATAAAAAGCTTCAAAATAGGGGTAAGGGGACTTGTATTATATAAAAAAATACTAACATAACAAAAATAATACGTGAAATATATTAGTCTGATACTTATTTTAAATTACTTTTTTTCGGTAAGTTGTTCTAATATGACCAGTTGCTCTTTTTTAAAAGAAAGAATGATTGCGGGGTTTGTCTTATGCATCGCCAATATTCCAGTCCATTTTTTTAATCCATCACTTAAAAATTGGTCTATCTATAAGACTTCAAACTAATGCGAGCTATAGATTATTTACGAATTTGCGTGAACAAATTTTGGGAACTTACAAATATACTACCCATGGATTTAAATACTGTCTTATCTGAAGCTTTGCTCTTAGCTTTAACTTCAAATTATTTTTAAGTGAATTGTATTTGGGCATCAGCAACGTCAAGTTAATTCCTTATGATCCAAATTTTTAGGCCACACAAAATTTCCTTGCCCGAGTACAACTTCTAATACATGCAGTCACTTATGAAATTACACTTTCTCTAAAAATAAACAATATACGTCAATCAAATTGTCAAAAAAAACCTTTTTCTTTGAGCTATTTGACTGACATTGCAAAGTGTCCATCCGGTTCCAGATCCAGGATTGTTCAAAGCAACTGTGTAATGGTCCTTTGTGCAGTCTTTTGCAATGTGAACTACAACAGCATTTGTTTTAAAATATAAATAATTGATTTTCACTCTATCAGTACTAAACTCCTTAATTGGAGTGTTAATTTTAATTCGTTCGACCGCCCGATAAGTAAACCTGGACAAATTAAAAATTAGATATTAACTCGAAGAGCACAAAATAGTTCGCCGTTGTTTCGTTTCATTTTAGCACTGATCGCATCGATTATCAAATAGCTCCCAGTGGTCTAACAATTTATTATTTTTTTTTCTAAATCAGCGAGTAATTTAACGATGAATAAATGAGCGTCGGTGGCTCTTTGGTAGAGCACCCACTTGCCATGCAGGAGGGTCCGGTTCAAAACCCGTCCGATGCGATCGCAAATTAATAATAAGACGTAAGCCGTGAACATTTGGTGGACACCCTGCCTTATGGACATTGAGACGTTTATCGTAACCCTCAGCATACGAAAATTTAATACATAGACGTTGGAGACTAGAATACTTACACATACGAAACACAAACATTACAAAAACACAACACGTCACAAATGCACAATATAAATCAACATTACAATCTCAACATCTTGCAAACGACTACCAAGTCACAACCGTCGCGGCAGTGAGCGTTGACAAACAAAACACCAAAAACCCCAAACGCAAATATTATCCGTTAACGCTCACTGTCACGGCAGTTTTGCCACACTTTAAAATCAACAACAAATTCAAAGCAACTGCGTACGCAGTGATTACGCTTTGCCCCAAAATCGCGAACGCGTTCGCAGGACAGACACACAGACAGACACACAGACACGGTGATTGTATAACAAAGTACCCTCGGAGGGGTAAAAAGCAATATTCTAAGCTAGTGTATACTATATTATTAAGATAGACAACTTTACAACGATTGCAAGTACAATATAAAATTTTTAATATAATAGGAAGATTAAAAACGGTAAAAGTTAGTGTAGGGAGCTGTTGGCTCGATCTCGTGGCATGCAGGGCTTGCCACCACCCTCCTACGCATTGTAATCCGGCCACCTGAATTAATGGCTTCAAAAGTCGCATGATGACTTAGGCCTAAGTTGGTGCCTTGGGTATTAGCCTAGCTGATTATTATTATTATTATTATTATTATTATTATTATTATTATTATTATTATTGAAAACGCGTTACAAGTTTCGGCATGGGCGTGTACGCCACCGTTTTCAAACGCAAGAGACAGGTGCTAATTGGTTTAAAATAGGATGAACCTAAAATCTAGCCCTTAGCCAAAGAATTATTTTTTGTTTTACACACGAGTTTAAGTTTTAATTCTATATTTTACTTTATTCTTGTATTGCTGGTTTTTAGGGGATTTTAGGGATACCGAATATCATATATTTAAAATAGCAGTACGCGGTTTCTGAGTTAATAAGTCCTTTAGCTTTAGCCTTTCATAATAGGAGATCCAATCTGCAACTGTTACTAATATGAAACGAACGAATCAAAACAAGTAACGGTAAAAACACTATACCAACAAACACACATATTCAACATATAAAAAAATTAAAAACATAGACAGAATATTTAATACTGGAGGTTAGGATGATTTAATTGTTCCAAGAATGTATTTATTTATACCTAAATATAAATAAATACATTCTTGGTTGTTCTTAAACCTTTATTATGGGAAAATATATTAGCGGAAAAATTAAACGGAAAAACACTTAAAAACACTCTTCTTTGAACGGAAAATCAACAGATGATTTTAAATTTTGTACCACTTACGATTTATGAAGTAAACCTTTATAGGAAATTAAATTATAAGTTGGTTTTTGTTTGGATGATTTCACCGACAGGGATAAAATTTACTTCCCGTCCCACAAATACCCTAGTAGTGGGCCCGCCGCAGTACACGTTGGCCTACCACCAGGTGGTTTTGTTTTGGTAAGTAAATTTGAAGGGCGACAGGCAGTAGAAAAAGTAGACCTTTGAAAGGAAGTTGGTCCAGCCCAACCTACTTTTATTAGGGATATTCCAAATTATGGACTACCACGACATCACTACTTTACGACTTTCGAACCACAACAATAGTCTCACTTCATACCTTTTAGCTTCATTAGCAACCCTAGTGGTGCTCAACAGGGCCGGACTGGCTAGCAGTTGGCCCCACCGGCTATGCAGTCGTGTTGGCCCCATTTCCCATTAATGCCTATTTGTCCCCCAATTTGAGATGGCCCCGGTTAGCCGCCCGGGCCAGTCTGGGCCTGGTGTTCAATTAACACAATCCCCCCCCCCAAGGTACGTCTCTTGCCACTCCCCTCCCCCTTATTCGCCACTGAGCGCGAATGGCTTACTTACAAAAATGAGATAAATTAGGTAAGAAAAAAGATAAGCACTTCAACACATAAGCGGTTGGTTTATAGTATGTTCGTGGAAAAATGTGCTCGGCGCAAGTAAAACTAAAATCAATGCTGTGTATACTCGCCTCTGCAACGAATAAATTCTTCGAACCGGTCGGAGATTTAGCAGCTCGTATCCGGACCACCCACGCTCTATAGGTTTGAGTGTTTGACAAAATGGTTGACGTTATCATGAATGTATTCATTTTAACCATGAATATCGAACTATATCATTACCCTTTCTACTATCTGGTCTGGGTCTAGGATGGGCGGTGCCTTTCTGCCTTTTACTTAATAACTTCAGCCAATCAGGACTCCTGATTCTGGAGGCGGAAGTTTTCAAACGCGATTTAAAAATATTTCAGGATTATACGTTTTCACCGGCGAAGAAAAATACTCACAATTCTTTCAAATATACTTTATTTATTATTAACCACTGATTTGTAGTAATAAAGCTATATTTACTATTTATATATTTACATATTTTCGTTCAAAAATTATTATTTATATTAAAAATGTATGAAAAAATTTCGAATAAGCCAATCAAAACCTTTCTAAATCGAGTGACGCGAATGACGTAGCCACGCCCATTTGATCGGCTGAAGCTAGACTACCAAATACAGTTCGATACTCATGGTTGAAATGAATAAATTCATGACGTTATTAGTAAAAAACCCGCAGCGAAGAGCACTTTTGAATAAAAAAGTAGCGGGGGTAATAGTCACGGCCGCGCGGTGAACACTATTTTAGCCTGTTTTTATTTTTCGTCGTTTTTCCGGGGCCAAAATAGTGATTCCACATTATGACTAAATAAGCCTTCAAAGGTGGGGTGGCGGAGTGGTTGGCACTTTCGCCTCGCAGCAAGAGGAGCCGGGTTCGATCCCAGCTTGTGGCACTGGGTGAAAACTCGGAACAACTCCTTCTGCGTTGAGTTTGCAAGTTCTCTCCCCACTGGTTTAAGGGGTTTTCCCCGAGTTCTTCGGTTTCCCCTTCCATAAAAACTTGTCTAGGTTAACGGTAATAGTTAGTGTAGGGAGCTGTTGGCTTGATCTCGTGGCATGCAGGGCTTGCCACCACCCTCCTACGCATTGTAACCCGGCCACCTGAATTAAGGGCTTCAAAAGTCGCATTATGACTTAGGCCTAATTTGGTGCCTTGGTTATTAGCCTAGCTGATTATTATTCATTGCTGCGAAAAACAGGCCAAAATAGTGTGCGCCGCGCGGCCGTGACTAATTTCGCCTGTAAAAAATCGAAGCCCGAAAAACAGGCCAAAATAGTGGTAACCCAACCAAACTCTATTTTCGCACGATTTGAGAAACAGGCCAAAATAGTGTTGGCCGCGCGTTGAAGACTATTTTGGCCCGTTTTTCGGGCTAAAATAGCTAAGCATTTGAAAGTAAGCTAATGTAGTCCGGAAAACGGGCCAAAATAGTCATCGGCTAAATTGGCCCGAAAACCGGGCCAAAATAGACACGGCCTAAATAATTACTCAAAAGGTTTTTTCAAAAAATAAGACTTATTCCTAAATCATCATTTATAATGCCAATAAAAAACTTTAAACCAAAATTTAATACATTAAAAGCACAGTCAACTTTGATCTCACGCTATAGCGGTTAACCCATTCATCGAAATTCCCCCTATAAACTGTAGGAGTTTAGCGCTACGCCAAACTATTCTAAAAAACAGTATTTCACTAGGGACGCTCAACTCATAAGGATATCGTTTGCTCGTAGGTTAACATAGAATTTTCGACGAACGGGTTGGCTGCTATAGCGTGATATCAATTGTTAGCCGTGATATTGCATAGCTTTTTAACACAAATTATTTAGGTACCAAACTATAAGCAAATTATTTTTTGGCTAAACTCCAGTACCACATTTTATCGTTCAATAGCTTAAGTCACCAACTCTTGTTAAAAAAACTAAACTAAATACGGTTTTTAGGCCTTTTGTGTAAGGAGTATAAGTTAATACAGTAAATTTACCGTTTTTAAACACTAAACGTTAACTTTAATTTCCTATCAACCTTATAACAGACGGCGTCCCCAATTACTTTTAATTAATCTACAAGTTTACAACCAAGGTGAGCGCCACCGTTACAACGCGTTCAATTTTGGAAATCAGCCTATCGGTTCTCGTGGAAGGAAATCAAACACTGGTTACTCGTGACAAATAACTTGTCGTTTTATTAATGAAGTATAACTTTAAAATAATTAGATCACGCTTAAATAATAAGATAACGCTTTAATAATAAGATCACACTTAAATAATAAGATCACGCTTAAATAATAAGAAAACACTTAAATATTAAGAAAAACACTTAAATAGTAAAAAAACACTTAATAGGAACTTCATTTCAACGAAGTCTTTCGCTAGATTTAAAAAAAAAAACTTTTGTTTCTGCCCCGCTTGGACAACTAAAACCATCTACACGGCCAACAGATGACTTACTCTGTCTCTAAATAAAAAAGAGAATCGTTTTCTTTTCCTGCACGTGGTTTTTTGGCGTTACCAAGAAGCAGCTCGTCAACAAGTGAGGGTGGTGCCATCTTAGTTCTTAATCGTGCAACAGATGGCGGGCCTTCGAGATCTGAATGCTTTGATTTGCTCCATCTGTTGAATGCTCCCTCACTTTTGAGTTTTAGGCTATATCCCAACAAGCGAAAAGTACTTAATTTTAATAAATTATAATTATGGAGCTCCTTCGAGTTTTACAAGTTCTTTGATAATATTTACAATATAAGCCCTGGTTTGGGGGATTGTCTGATGAGTTTAGTGCCATATGTTTTAAAACTTGGAAGTTCCTCAATCGAAAAGGGGCAGGCCTTCGCTAGTTGTCCTCTAAAACGCCATTTTTACAAACGGCGATAGAGTGATCTTTCCCGTCAATGGTAACCCGTCCATTATGTCCACTGAAGGGACTCGTCTTGGAGGTGAAATTCGAACAGATAATGACGAAGAGTTTGATTAGAGTACTGAATGACAAGCTTGCGTCGAGTCTGTCGGGTGATCATCGATCCTTATCAGGGGCTCCGATAGGGGAGGTCGCGTTGGTGAAGTCGCCGATACATCTCGATTTGATGAATAAGGACAGAACTCCATTACTTCCAGTGAGCGAGATGTGGACGGCCAAATGAACACGATTCCGTCGACTTGGAAATCCACGGATTGGGGCCACGTAACATCTTCTTCCGTTCACTCAGCTAGAACTGCGTCCTGCTGGACTTCAGGAGGATTGGTAAAGATGACATCGTAGTCCTCAAAAGTGATAAGACGAACCTCAGACGGATCATCGTTTCGAGTTTCCATTCTAGGAGGCGCGGGCATTAAGTGTATTAAAAGTGGTGGAGTGGCAACACTCGAGCTGTTGAACCAAAACGGATCCAACGGATCCTCGGCTATAGTTTAAGTGGCCTGGGTACTCATGTCAGAATGAATGAATGGAGCTTTTTCCGGTTGCAACATCGGATCTACTTCACGTTATTCCAGAACGTCATTATCCATGAAATCGTCTGGTACGGCTGTAATAGCCGCTCGGTGATGCGGATAAGTGTTTCTAGTCATAATAAAGTACAATCCTTGGTTTTCTATTTGGCATACGAGGCAAGGACAATAGCCAAAACTCAGAGATCTATGGGCGATAGGGCCGGTTCTCAAAAGTTCGACATCCTTACGGATTATTATAGTCTCCGGTATGATGGCTGTTGAACTTCAATTTTCCGACTCCGTAAACTCCCCATTAGTCGGATTGTTGTGAATGACGGAAAACGATCAATGAAAGTATACACTATTGCATCGGAAGAAGGAAATCTTCCGACTCCGAAGCAATTCACTGTTGCTGACGTGATAAGGTTTATAGTTAAGCTCAAATCGATTGCCAACGGGAAATCAATTATTCTTCCTTCGCGTTGTCGTATCAGGACATTGTGCGTCACACATTAACGGGTCTGAAAGAAAAAGTTATTATTTCAAAATGGCGCCGCTGATATAATGTTGACATTTAATAATAACAAGTTGACTAGCCAAAATATACCTCTCCTTGTAAGAGTTTGCCTGTAATATTTTTTTATTTTCAACATTTCGACATGGAAGTCAATGGCTGCACTCCGTTTGCTACCAATGTGAGCCAGGTTCGATTCCTGGCCACCGTCGTATTTATGTCAAGATAATTAATTTTAATAAAATTTTATTTTATAAATATTAAAAATATTATTAAATAAATCGACACTAATACGTTAATAAAAGCGTAAAAGACAACCGACTGCTTTCTGAATGTCGTTGTAGCGTAATATGTGTCAGTGATTCTGTTGAACACTCGCCTGCCAAGCAGGAGCTAGGGCTCGGTTTCATAATGGCGCCGCTGATATATATTTGACGATTAATTTAGAAAAAATATTTATCTCAATTAAAAGTAATCCACTCTTATAAGAGAAAACCTGGTCATAAACAGCTCAGGTACAGACTTTCCTCCAATGGAAATTTTTCTAATTATGTTTTTTTAAGCGTTGATTAAGCTTTCTCGTTTTAGAAATCTACCATTACTGAAATTTTGAAAACCAATTACTTTTGTTGTTAAAGAATTATAACATTAAAAAATTTTATGGTGTGCTGATAAGTTTTTGACACTTTATTATTGAAAAACGCGTCTCTAGCTTCTAAACTCACGTATGATATAGGAAATAGGGAACCAAACTTTCTAATACAACTAGGATAATACAGGGTGTTTTATTTTGCTCGAAAAAGTGATTTGTTTCAAAACCTGTGTTTTCTAGAAATTTGAAATTTGTACTGTACATTATACGTGTCGAGGGACACCTTCTACCAAAATTTCATATAAATCGAAAAATATTTTCACGTTTTTTGAAAATTTTAATTTTAACCGCTAGGTGCTATAAGAAAATTGTCAATGAGAAAATTGTAGAGCGTCACTGAAAACGTACAAATAGCGTTGGCGCGAAAAAAATAGATGTCTTTTTCACTGAAAACATACGACTTGAAAAAGTGACAAGTTGGGCAAGCTAAAATATTTTTTTTTTAATTCCATTGGGAGAGTTGTGTATTTTGTTTAAAGTCAGAAATTTCTTAATGCAATAAACTGAAAAATCAAGGAGACAATGGCGAAGAAGGAATTACACGATTTAATTTCGTAGGATGAATGCTAATTTTTAGAAAAAACAAAGAAACATTTTATTTATCTACTTACAAACAAAATTTATAAGTACGTTTCGAAAATAACACTTTCGGCTGCGATGCAGGCTTGGGCGCGAACAATCATATTGTCAAAGGCGGCTTGAATCATTTCCGGGGTTACTTCCCGGCAAGCGCTTACAATTCGTTGACGCAGCTCTTCATGGGTCTCAACCGTAGTGGCGTACACCTTGTCCTTGACGAAGCCCCAATGAAAGAAATCCAACGGAGTCAGATCGGGCGACCTTGCTGGCCAGTGTACGGGACCGTTTCTCCCTATCCATCGTTGGGGAAATTCGTGGTTTAGGTAATCTCTCACGGCTCTGTGCTAATGAGGCGGGGCACCGTCTTGCTGAAATCACAGTCTTGCTCGTTGCGCCAACGGCAGTTCGTCAAGTTGTTGTTCTAGCTCATTTCTCAAGAAATCTAATTAACTCTGGCCATTTAGATTTTGTGGTAAGAATACTGGACCAATTAACCGGTTTCCAACAAGACCAATCCAAACATTCAAGCGCCCAAATTGGTGACGGTGTTAATATCCCCAGTGTGTATTTATGTCTTCCTAAACATGATTATTTTGGTGATTGAAAGGGCCGTCTCTTGCAAACGAGGATTCATCCGAGAATAGCATGTTGGGGAGGAATTGTGGGTCGTAGTGCATGGAATTTAGCAGCCAGTTCCAAATACCAGCCGCTGTTGAGCGTCTCCGTCTCGTAAACCGTGGTGAAGCGTTGCTCTGTAAGGATGGTACTTATGCCTATGTAAAATTTCCCAAATGCGAGTTTTACTGCAAGCCAAATTGCATTAAACACCAGATTAAAAAATTTCTGACTTTCATAAAGTTAAACTACTCTCCCAATGGAATTAAAAAAAAAGTTATTTTAGCTTGCCCAACTTGTCACTTTTTCAAGTCGTATTTTTTCGTGCCAACGCTATTTGTACGTTTTCGGTGACGCTCTACAATTTTCTCATTGACAATTTTCTTATAGTACCTAGCGGTTAAAATTTAAATTTTCAAAAAACGTGAAACTATTTTTCGATTAAGATTAAAATTTGGTAGAAAGTGTCCCCCGGGACGTATAATGTACAGTACAAATTTCAACTTTCTAGAAAACAAAGATTTAAAAAAAAAAACATTTTTCGAGGAAAAAAACACACTGTATATTACAAAATTAAACTTAGGTGTGAGGCTGTCGCCCTCATATTGGTTCACCACTTTTCCCAGAAAATCTTCAATTAATTGTTCTAGATTTTTTATTTGTGAAAATGGAATTTTTTCCGCCAAAATAATATCGCAAATCTGGCGGGCTTTTAGAAAAATTTCCCAGTCTGCACTATCTTCGGTGATGTAAGTATTAAATAATAACTAAAACGGCAAAACAATTCGCTAGCCGATCCTTTTAGGTTCCAGTTCCCACATTTAGCAAACAAAATTTTGTGTATATAATAATAATAATAATAATAATAATAATAATAATAATAATATTTATTTCGCAAAGAAAAACCAATGCAGGCAACCACGGAGGCAAAGCCTTTACAGGGTGGTTACCAAGACGATACACAACACATAGTAATATAAATACAAATCAAAACACCTAAAAAATTAACTAAATTAAATTAAATTTAAAATTAAAATTAAATTAAGAATTTTGACTGATCCAAAGCGCAAATAGAAATTCCGAAACCAGGGAACGAAACTGGGAAACAGATAGGCTAGTGGAATTTTCCCGGATGTCATCAGGTAAACTGTTCCAGGTTCGAGCAGTTCTGAAGAAAAACGAATTTTCTAACGCCAGGCATCTAGCAAACTTTATATAGTAAGTAGGGAGGGTCCGCCTGGAAATCAATGTCAGATGTTCACCGAGATCGAGAGTCGTAGACTTGACGAACTTGAAGAGCGTAATCAAATCTGAAACATCCCTTCGAATAGATAGAGGTAAAAGATGGAGAGTTACGAGGCGCTGTTCATAAGGAATATGGCCAGGTGAATTAGATCGTGGAGTTTTCACGACGAATTGAGAGAAGTTACGCTGTATACCTTCCAACGATGTGATATCTTTCTTGAAGTAAGGATTCCAAACAGGAGACGCGTAATCAAGGACCGGCAGGCACATTGACGAAATAAATTGGCTCGATTTCCAATGTAACAAATATGGGACGACCATTTCAGAACTCTGGAAACAACGACTCCGAGAATTTTAAAATTGTGTACGCGAGCTAGTGGGACGTTGTTTATCGTGTAGGTGACGTCATCGAGAGGTTTCCTCCGAGAAATCACCAAAAAACTGCACTTCTTGATGTTAAGAGAAATGTTATTGGTAACACCCCAATGGAACATCCTATTTACGTTTTCTTGCAGAATCAAATGGTCCGTCACAGATCGAATCGGGAGCGATATGTAACTGTCATCATATGATCTATAGTAAGGTTTTTTTCATCTATAAAGCTTCGTAAAATTCTTCAAAGTATAAACGGTAAAACTCCTAGTGAATCATGCATAATATCAGGGATTAGTTGTTGGGAGAGATTCATGAGAGGGCTTTCATTTTGTACTCCATATATAGAAAATGCATTTGGATTTTTCTTTGTTAAGGATCAATAGTATTTCTGTCTATTTAACTTTCTTTCATAACAACGTCTTTTTCAGATTTTCTAACGCTAATTACTGATTTCTCGTTCGCGCAACACCTGCAAATTCGACAAGAAACCAAATATGGAACAAAACCACCTACTTTAGGTTGTCACCATTTATAATTGAAGCGCAGCTTCTCACGCTCTTACCTAAGCCTTCAAAAAACATCAAATCAATGGCCAGTATTTTCAATTCAAATATCAATGGTTTTATAAATTCACTCCCACCATAATTATCTATATCTAAAGATTTGTCGAGGGCAATTAAATTTTTGTCTTCAAGTTTTGCTCTATATTTGTTTTAGGGACGCTGGAATAAATATGCGAAAAAGGCGTGTAAAATAACGAACTAAAAGTATAGAATTAAAAGATCTTTTAAAAATTGTATAATTCACGTAAATATAATTTGTTTAAAAATTCCTCAATGTTCTATATATATATATCTGTATAACGTAAAATATAATTTTGTAAACTAGTAAAAATATAAAAGGTCTCGTTAACCCGCTTGTAAATCCAAATTTATAAAATTTTCCGAATCGGAAAAGTGCATTGTTAGTCAGAGAGCTGCTGCCCCAAAACTTTCCACAAGGTAAAATTTGAAGCTCTCTCTCTCTCTCTAACCCTTCTTGTAAAATTCCCAGGAAAAAGGTGATTTCTCGAGGTGAATGTTAAACCTCGTTTTGAAATCGGAGGCTTCTCCTCCGCGATTTGGTAACATATTGTATTGAATATGACAGTTCGAACTGTGATCCCAACCCAAAAGGGTCTCTTCTCTTCAACTCAGGAAATAAAACTTAAGCTCTTTTAATTTCGTTAAAAAACCGTTGTAGTTATTTTAAACCAACTAATACCCAATCCCAACTAACTAAATAATCAAGTTAACGTAAGAAAGCTTTTTCAGACAGGCAACTCCGACGAATCATTTAGCTCTCCCAAATATTTAAACGAACTAATATCAACTCGCGACACGGGGTAAACGAGACGACCACCCTTCCTCAACACTCGGTTTTAAAGGTTTTGGGGCTCTCAAGGGATGACATCAGTCACGTCCTGATCTTCGATGAAAGATGTTTAAATGAATTTTTCTCGAAGCGAACCGATACGAAAAGCTGGGTTCAGAATTTTTTACCCTATTTGATTTCTCGGCCCCTTCATCGTTCGAGCAAAAATGATTTTCCAAGAACTCTGGGGCGAGGAAATGAAGCTTGATACATCGAGGAGATTTGAAGACTGGTGCAAAGAGCTAATGGTTTGGAACAAGATTTCTGTTTAATGAGATCGGAAACTGGATACGATTCACTGTTTTGTGGATGCGAACGAGCGCCCTTTCCCTTCAGTTGTGTATTGGAGATTTCAAATCCAAGATGGAAAATACCAGAGGGGCCTAAAAACTTCTTAAACCCGAGTGCCTCCTATCAAGAAAGAAACCATTCCTCGAACTAATGAGTGCTCTAATAGTCGCGAGACTAGTGAATAAAGTAATGAATTTCTATAGCAAAAATATCATCTATATACAGGATGTTTCATGGAATTCTGGCACAAATTTACACTCGTGTTCTTTAGGTAACAAGGAGTAAAAAATGTCCGAACAAATATATTCCTAAATTGAACCGTATCCCATTAATTGACCGTCAAAAATTGGCCTCCAAAATAAGTGCACTTAGGCTTGGAAATTTGTTTCGACAATGACATATTTGGAAAGAGAATTCACAGGGCTTCAAGACAAGCCCTCATTCATTCGATTTTATTAATATCGACTTTTCATGCAACCAACACTTTAAGCGTTCGCATCTTTAAGTTACCAAGAGACACAGTAAAAAATGCATTTCTTTATTTAATGGTTTCTCAGAGGTTACATGTTTTGTTACCTACCAAAAAAATTGATCATTGTATTTACAAAAGTTGTTCGAAATGGCTCCCATTGACGTGTAGGAAAGCTTGGACGCGTCTTCGGAAAGATACTCGAACACAACGAAAGATTTCTGACGTGGTTCGGATTGTCTCGCAGGCGTCAATTAAGCGTTGGCGCAAGGTTTTCAACGTATCAAACTTCAGTCTTGCATACCAAGCCCTTGATATGGTGCCAGAGATAGAAATCACATGGGATCAAATCAGTAGATCCACCTCTGAAGAAACTCGGCATCAAGATGAGCTCTAACCCGAAGGCTAAAATAAAGGGGTGCCCCGTCTTGTATAAACCACATTCGTAGAAGCAGGTCCCTTGGGTTTTATTTTTCAGTTGCTCTTCAGCGTCTGTCAATCACCGTGAACGTTTGTCGATTTGGAAACTGTCTTTGAGGAAAGTGCTCCTGATACAAGCGCCGCTCATTAACCGCATTTCCCTGAGCGATTCCATACATTAGATGCATATCGCCATATCCTGCATTCGTGAACTGCGCCATAGCATAGCAGGTTTCAGATAGGAAATGTGAATTAAATTATTCAGGCCCCTCAATTTAGTGAAAATGGGAGCCTCGTTCCCGTCCAAAAAACTATTAGAACATGTAGACTAAGAACATTTAACTAATTAATTTGACCAAAAATTACACAAGCCAACTACATTCAGTGTACTAGAAGTATAAAAAATAACAGATGAGCGAGATGCGTTCCAAAACGCCTCACAAGGTGCTAAATTTGTACTTACTTAAGGCATTAGAAGAATAAAAAAATGGAATTCAATATTTCCCTTTTTACACACAATCCTAAGGATTTGTGTGTATTAGTCTCACGTACAGTGTAACCGTGGCCGCCGATGCCGATTCCTCCGTGTTGCGCATTTCTCTTCAACGGTTAGGGCTAGAAGAGTCAATGATATCTCGTTCGAGTGTACATACATCGCCATTGATAGCCTTTGAAATCGAAGCCCAAGAAGTTGGGCATTTGCCCAATTTACCGTAAAAATAATATTGCTTAAGATATATTTTAGAAATTAATCTAATATTTTAATTTATCTTAAATTTAATTTAAAAATATAATATTCAATAGAGGGCGCCCCATCTAAGTGTATTGGGAAAACTAGCGATTTAGAGCTAAATAGAGTCTGCTAACTCTGCTTAGCTGTTATTTTCCTTACGTAAATCAGTTCGTCTCAAGACTCACGTGGGAAAAAGGGTTACGTCAGACGCATTGTTAGTAAATTCTCTATCGCAATTTTATGGAATTAGAATTAGTTATTAATAATGAATTATATTCAATTTAAGATCTAGATCATTGAATGGATTTCAGTCGTAATAGTTTTAAACCGTTAACTAATGTCTCCTTATCAATGCTGTGTGCCTAAGTGCTTAAGCAACAAAGTTAATGATGATAAAGAAGAAATTCATACCTTTGGAGCCCCTAATGAACTAAATTTAATTTCAGCTTTGGAAGATGCCATAGGAAAAAGCTGAAAAAATCATCTCGTGTTTGTCATTAGCGTTTTGTAGAAGATGATGTTTTAAAAGCCTACACACTACTAATAAATGGAAATATGGTCTATGAACCTAGGCTGAAATGGGCTTTGAGAGAAGAAGCTATTCCTAAACTGTTACTAAAATTAAACAATATTTCCAATAAAGAAAACTAAACTAATCCATTCAAAGTATTGAATTCATGTGATATTTGGCAACCATTATATACCATTGCCGTTACTAATGTAGAAGTTGAGAAGGTAAAAGTACACGAAGTTTGTGATAAAATAAATTACTAGTATTGGAACCATATGATAAAACTGAGCTAAATGTATCAGAAATTCCTAATGAATTTGAACTGGAAGTACCTGAAAAACCTCAACCATTTAATGAACCTGAATTGAAACAACTTAAAACATTTAATGGATTAAAGTTAAAACTACATAAACCACGTAATGAAACAGACCAAAATGTATGTGATATTTTTTACGAAACTGAGCCAAATGTACCTGATATTTATATTGTTATTAAACATAAATTACCTCATTTTTCTCTCGAAACGGAGTTAAAAGTACCCAATTCATCTAACACACTAGACGTACCTAATATTACTAATGTAATTGAGCCAAATGTACTTGAACAATGTAATGAAATGAAGCTTAATTTATCTGCAAACGGGTTAGAACTCAAAGTACCTAAACTATCTTTTGAAAATGTGAAGCAAAATGTGCCTGAGCCATCCAATGAAACCTCAAAACTAAATAGTTAGAATGAAGTTGTTGAAAATTTACATTCGATTGAATCAGCTCTAATTTTCAAGGCTCTGATAAATAGCATAGGAAAGATAAAACTGCCTGGAGGATGGTCCATTTTAAATTTGGAAGTGAAGGAGAAATGTATCGCTATATCAACCCACTATAAACGAATAGGTGGTATGTGGTTCCCGTTAAAACAAATCATAGTTTATGAAAACTTGTACATAAAGATTTATGTGCGTGAAGTTGTTCCATCAAATATAATTGATCATATTCCAATGTATGAAGAACGCATACAATCGTTATAACAACAATAGTGCAATTTCAAAAAGTTCAGATTTGTTTGGGAGCAACGCGAACAGACAAACCCTATGTAACTATTATGAAGACCGGAACGGCAGTTGAAGAAACTTGGTATTCTAATGAATGCAGTATAATTTTACCTCCCAAAAATGAAGTTTTTAAAGATGACAAGTTATCTTGTAAAAATTGTAAAAAAAACTCCTTAAGTGCATTTTTGTTAGGAAAGTAAGACTACACCAAAATAGAGTACCTAAACCATTATCTCGTACCAGAGAACTATTAATTCAAACATTGAAAAAGAATGCTAGAGAGAAGGAATATTTGAAAGTAAAGAATAAGCGATACTCACTGAAAATTGACAATCTTAAATTTGAGATTGCAAATATGAAAAGGAAATTAGAAATAATGCCAGAAGAAAATATAGAGAAAGCCATTCAGAGACTTCCAGAAAAACAACAAACAATTTTCAGGACAAGCATTCAAAATTCAAGGAAGTCTCCAAACGCTTACCGATACAATGTAGACTGGATGTTTGAGTGCTTCTTACTTAAAATTAAATGTCCCAAAGCAGATATTCACATTAGAGGTGAAAGTCTTCTTCCTTCCACTTCCTCACCCGAATTATCCGAGGAATACCAGCAACGTTTGGATTCAATGAGTTTTCTTTGGAAAGCATAAAAAAAATTGACGGATTACCAACGCAGATGAGAGCTGGAACGGTTCTTTTTGATGAAATGAAATGCCAGGAAGGGGTAGCTTTCAATAAGCAGTCCCAAAACTTCGATGGATTTGTGGACTATGGAGAATTTGGCAGAATAAATGATGGGCAAGAGTTAACTGATCAGATTAGTTTTCATGTTTAAACCATTCATGGCAAAGTGGGTTCAGCCTATAGCTGTTTTTGCGGCTCGAGGGGCAACCCCTGGAACAATTTTGGCAAAAATGATAATACAAGTTATTTTATTACTTGATAAATACGGTGCTTTGGTGCGCAGTGTAGTTTGTGATGGTGCACAGTCAAATAAGAGTATGTGGAGGAATTTGGGTGTTTCTGGAAAAATTGGTGCAGTTAAAAATAAGATTGATCATATCCAGCTGACCCTGAAGGACGGTCTTTATTTTTTTTGTGTGATGTTCCTCACTTGGTTAAATGCATCCGCAACCACATGTTGAAATATAGTTTAGTGAGATTTGGTAAGTGTTCACGTTTACTATCTATATAATTCTGTAAATTAATTTTTCTTATAGTTTTCCTTATTGCTTGTTACAGGTGACGAAAAAATTAATTTTGATCTGTACAAATAGCTTTTGGAAGTCGATCAAGGGCCAGTGGCATTGAGAGTTGTTCCAAAACTATCAGAAGCCCATGTCAGTCCCACGCCTTTTCAAAAAATTAGCGTTCGCTTTGCTGTGCAAGTAAGTTAGTTTTAACTTAGTTATGTTCCCTAAATTTAAAAACGGAAGTTTTGAAAATATAATTTTATGATTTTAGCTGTACAGCAAGAGTGTGGCTGATGGACTACAGTATTACCGAAGACTGGGACACATTATTTTTAAAAACTCGGAACCACTTGTAAAATTCACTAGAACTGTTAATGATTTATTTGACATCCTAAACATTAAATTACCCCGTAATGGTGTCACTCCTAATTCCCAGAAGCTTCAGGTAGTTGTTACAAGCTTCCCAATATTTTAAGAATCTAAATGACATTTTTATTAGATTCTGGTGGAATTTCTGTATGTTTTGGATAACACTGAAGCTCAAGATGACGAATCCCCAATGTTTGTTTCCCAAACTACAGCGGAAGCTTCAAGAGTCACGTTAACAACCATTCTTGAATTAATTTCATATTTGACTTCTGATGCAGTAGGAATGAAATATGTACTTACTGCCAAAGTCAATCAAGATCCATTAGAGAGATTTTTCGGATTAATTAGATCAGCTGGGGGGCCGGGAGTAGTGGCTCACTCCTGTAATCCCAGGCGTCCGGGAGGCAGAGTTCGTGGATGGCCGTGTGAGGACGACCACCAATCCCCCAACGGGTGGTCGGCATACTTCCGCCACGTATCCCCCCGTTGGTGTGGCCGTTACACATATCTCGCCCTGATAAATCAGTTATTGTGTGCTGGTGTCTAAGGCCTTGGGTCGACACAGATGTGTGGATGTCAAAAAAAAAGATCAGCTGGGGGAGCTGAAGAACATCCATTAGTTTTATGTTCTTGTATCGCATGCTTTCTATGTACACCCCGATTAGAAGAGCAACAAAAGGAAATTGCCAGTCAGAACAAAACGAGAGTATTTTAGCCTCTTATACCGAGTGCTTGAAAATGAAGAGGAACGAATGTATTGAAAAATCCAAAAATTTGAAAAATCAAATTCAAGATGATTTAGGAGACAAAATTTTGGAAGTTAAAATGAAGTAGAGATCAATTTAGATGAACATGACTACGCCAAACTGATGTCAAGGGAAGATGCAATAATTTATCATCTTTCTGGATATATCCTTTTTAAAATCAAGAAATTTACAAACTGCCAAAAGTGTATATCTACTGCCAAATTAAATGGAAACCCTATAAAAAAGTCACTTTTCACTGATATCAGATCCGAAGGATATATGCAATATTGCTCTAAGGAAATGTTTAAAAAATTTCAAAAAGTAGAAAATGCCATTTTTGATGAAATATCCAAAGCTGAATTAGTGGGAGACCTCTTTTGGAAAATCTTAGATAAAATATTTATTGAGACTCCCCCGTTGGGTGTGAAGCACATTCTTCGGAACTAATGCCAAAATTGGTGCATTATTATGTGGTCACACGAATGAACTTCATTGCGAGAGAGAAAAACCAGAGCCTTTTAGTCAAAAAGAAGTCGAAAGCAAATGAAAATCAACCACAAATAGAACCCGAAGGTTCAGTGTTTCAAAGGAATCAAAGGTAGAAAATCCAGCAAAAAGAAAGAAAAAGGCCAAACAAAGTGAAGTCAAGCGATCTAACATTTCAAGAAAAAAAGCAAAACTATCATAGTTCCGGGTTTTGTTTTTCCAAATTCAATTCCCCCCTATCTTTTATATAGATAGCTTCCTTAAAACAGCTATTATACCAGCCTGTCTCCTGGGAGACTACTTTTAATGAAAAATAAACCGAAATCGGAGGATTTAAATAAAACGGGGGTAGTATATGAAATAAAGTGCAACGGTGGAAAAATTTATATTGGACAGGCTGGTATAAACGCTGTTTTAAGGCAGCTATCTATATAAAAGATAGAGGGGTTTGAATTTGGATACAGGGACCGTTAACATAATAGGATGGGGGGTTTTAAATTAAAAAAGTAATAATATAACGATAAAACCTGTAAAAAATGTATAATCTTTCAACGATGTTCTTATTGTAAACTAGTATTACTCGACGCTTGGCTGAGGAAGGACCGCGGTCCGAATGCTCCCAAAGAAAAGATTTAAATAAATTATGTTTTTAAATAACTCCATGCAGTAGCAGTTCTTTTTGAAATATTTTTTACAGAGCAAGATACACTCCCGTGTCTCTTTCTTGACAGCGCCTGAATGCCAGCGTCTCTTAACAGCCCGAAGTCAGGGGTTTCGGTCTTGCGGTCACCGGTTATTGGCCCCGTGGTCAAAAATTACGAAGGTTAGCAATCTCAAGACGCCCCTTAAACCTGACGGCATGGGCCACAATGCCACAGGCCAAATTTCGTGCGAATCGGACAATTTTCTTGGGCGTGCATAGAAGGTAACAAATATATATACAAGCATCAGTTTTTATGTATGTAGATTTTTTATTATTATTACTCTGTATAAAACCTTTAAAATCATATTAAAAAACTTTAAAAGGGTTTAAAATCAGCGTATTTTTAATGCAGTAAACCTTTTGCATGATTTTTCGGCATTCAAGTGCCCAAGACATATTTTATCTGAAACTTCTCAAACACGTTGTAGGTTTTGAATTTAATGTTGAGTTTAAAAAAAAATTGTTAGTCACTATAAAGAAATCAATAAGGTATAGATATATGTTGCGTAATACGCGTATATTTAAGTTAGAAGAAACCACCTATGGACTATGAGAAGGATGATAAAATACGCGAAAAAAAAGATAAGTCCATAATTAAAAGGGGTAATATAGCTAAATCCTAAACAAATTTGAAGAAAATTAAAAACTTACTAATAACTCGTACCGATAGGTCTTCGAGCAACGCGAAACTCGGATCAAATAGATCTTCGAGTAATAAACTAAATTAAAAATAAATAAAATAGTTTATTACTCGAAGATCTATTTGATCCGAGTTTCGCGTTGCTCGAAGACCTATCGGTACGAGTTATTAGTAAGTTTTTAATTTTCTTCAAATTTGTTTAGGATTTAGCTATATTACCCCTTTTAATTATGGACTTATCTACTTTTTCGCGTATTTTATCATCCTTCTCATAGTCCATAGGTGGTTTCTTCTAACTTAACTTATCGTATATACTATTCTCCACCACACTCCCCCCTTTTCGGCTTTCCGTTGCTATACGCAACGCGTTTTGAAATTTTTAATGTTTAGGCTTAGTTTCTCTTTTCGATTTGATAGTCGCCAGCCAGATTTCCCGCACAATACTGATGAGTTCCAAATAGAACGAAACCGGTCTACCGTTGGAATTTCTGGCTATTTTATTTATTTTTAATTTAGTTTATTACTCGAAGATCTATTTGATCCGAGTTTCGCGTTGCTCGAAGACCTATCGGTACGAGTTATTAGTAAGTTTTTAATTTTCTTCAAATTTGTTTAGGATTTAGCTATATTACCCCTTTTAATTATGGACTTATCTACTTTTTCGCGTATTTTATCACGCGTATATTTAAGTTGATGTTCCGACCTGAAATTTCAAAAAATACCAGATATTTTATTAATCAACTGCAGAAAGTAAGAAAATGTATATATATAAATAAAATAATATCTGCAGTATTAACAATTTATTGGATTCCGATGTGTAAAAATTGTTTCTTGTGCAAGCTTTTGCAAAACCTCATTATGGCTTGATGTGTCATCGGCTTAATAGGGTAACGTTTTCTTCATATAATCGGGTCAAAGGTCTAACGCTAACTTATATTATAACATAGTAAATATTTAATGTATTGTATGTGTCTAACTTTATTTTGAATGATTATGCCATTGGAAAATATTAATTTAAAATTTCGTAGGTCATTTAATACCTTTCGTCAAATAACAAATGTCTTTGGGAATAACATTTTTATATTCCTAAATTTCACTATATAATTGCTCCAATAGTAAAACGAAAAGATTACAGTTTAATTGTTCTTCTTTTCGTTTTATATTATATATATATTTAAATATAAAACGAAAAGATCGGTTTTTCTCTTCCATCAAATTATCCATCAAATCATTTCCTAAAGCTTTTTAAATACTGTCGTAGAAAAACGGTAATTGCCAAAAATTGTCCATTATCTAAATCCATGGGATTGGGTCTCTCACGATATATTCTTCCACTCTGTACACCTGGTTCAACACTTTTAAAACCTTGATTTATCGCATTTGCTCCACGAAGGGCCAAAAGAGCAACGTACTCTGCAGTATTTGTTGGGAAGTGAATATTTCCCGCCTTAGACATGCACCCACGCTCCATTTATATTCATACTTGGTTTGGCGGTAGATTTCAATTTTAACAAACCTTTCAATATCATCATGTATTTTTGGATGACTGTTTATTATTTGGTGACAGGAAAGGGAGGAATTTGTCTTTTAATTACAGCTACATTTAAGATTGTCATAGCTACTTCAATAAATAAATACGTGTTGGTAAGAAATTGTAAAATATGTTATTACAAGGGGGCAAATGTTTTAAAAATCAAGGTGTAATACAAAAATAATTTGACTGTGATGTTTACACTGTGAATGATTCGACAAACACTCAACTTGACAGTTTGGTGTCGATTATAATTTGCCGTCTTCCCAAAACCAATACGGCATATAATGAGGAGGAGCGTAAAAGATGTCTGCTGAATAGCGACCGCCATGCAATAATTGGTGAAGAATTTCACTATAAGTGGCAATGGACTGCTCACATATAGGGCACCCTGAATGTTTATTCCCAAAACCAATACGGCATATGATGAGGAGGAACTATAATAAGATTTTTTTATGATAAAATTGCTTCAAAAGAGAAATTTTAATTATATCAAAACGAAAATATCGTTCTTTCTTCGTTCTTCTTTTCATTTTATTAAATAATAATAATCATAATAATAATAACAATAAAAATTATAATAATAATGGTACAGGAATTCTTACTTGAGTACAAAATCTATAGGGCGCCTTTCAATTCTGGCCTAGGCCATTCCAATTTGCAGCTTAATAGACGCAGTTTCCGGTAAATGTTTGATTGCCCTTACAAAAAATTTGAAGTTACAATTTGACTGCATGGCAGCCAAATTGCAGATTTACATTCAATTCAATAAAAATCTACTATTTATCTGTAATAAAACTGTTTATTCGCTGGAATCGGTCCAATTTCAGGCAATTTGCAGGACTTAGAGGCTGCCGTTGATATGAACGAATAGCTACAAAATAGACAATTTGCAGCCTATTATAGTTGGTTTTAAACGCCTTTACAGTCTTTAAGCAGACCATTTACAAACCTTTATAATAGTTCCTTGAAGTCCAATTACAGCTAAATCACAGCCACACTGCAGTTCCTTTGCAACAACGGTTCAGTCCATCTGCGATCCCATTACAGCCTAATTGATGTGCAATTACAATCCCGTTACTTTCATATTGCAACTTTTATTTAAGTTAATTTTAAGGCGCATTACAGCTATTTTGCAGTATCATTATAGCCCCACTACAGTGCTTTTGCAGTGCCACTACAGTTACTTTGCAGTAGCAATATAGCCCCACTACGGTTATTCTGTAGTTGAATTGCACAACCAATGCAGCGGAATTTAAGCTCCACTACACAGCTGACTAGTTATATCTGCATGGATTCATCCAGTAAATAATTATATCATAGCTAGAGCAAAAATAACCTACTCTTGTAAGATTGTATAAACAACACAATAAGTTATGAATATAATTTTATTTAAAACCATATCGCAACTATTCATGCACAAAATAAAATTTCTTCTTGGGACTAATTTCATTCATTTAAAAATTATTTTTTTAAATCTCACGATCCACTTCTTAATTGCGCTATTTAAGAGTCATTTCAATCTAAATCATTTTCTTGGGTGTCGAAATTTTGGTCATTTTTACCTTTTTGTTGGTTTAATTTGCTGTGTTTGGCGGAACAGAATCGATTATATATGCATTTTTTAAGCTTTTTCTCGGTTATTTCACCGTTCTTAACTTGCTCCTTGTACATTCGACCAACATATGCTGATAAATTATAATAAATAAAATAAATACAATATAAAAATAAAATTTGTGCAAGTACACATAATCGGCATGTGATAGCTCTAACTTCACTTTCTGGGAATTCAATGTTTTCAAGTTCTTCTACTAGTCCATGAGCCAGGCGCCAAAAAGGGGCTTGTCAGGCTCATTAGGTGGTACCAAACGAAATTTTTAGGGTTGATAGATGATGTCGTGAAAAAGGCGAATTTCAATTATGCACTCTCAAATCCGTAGCTTTTCAAGATGGCGGCCGTTTATTTGAGCTTGAACGTAATAATTATATGGCTCAATCTCAAAGCCCCGCGCTACCCATCGACAAAGAGGACCACGCCATTTGTATAATTTGTAACCGCGTGTTTCCAAAGGAAGAACTTTCGAAATTAAGAGATAAGAAATCATGGTTGTCCCTTCTTGAAGCCGCAAAACTTCACAAGTTTGAAGCGATTATTCGACATGAAAGTTGCGAAGATTTATCAGATATATGGTATGAAGCTAAATGTTGCTTACAGTTTACGCATTACAGGACTTTGGATAAACACAACGAGAGGTAGAAAACACCAAATCACTTGTGTATGAAGCCAAATGTATATTTTGCGAAAAGGTAAATAAATATGGCAAACAGCGGACTAAAGAAAAACTGACTCAATGCGTTGATCTTCGCGCTGATCACATCATTCGAGAAGTAGCAACTAGAATGCTTGGTACCGAACTATCACCAGATGAAGTTATTTTTCACCAAAGAATAGCAGCCTTAACAACACGAGATATATTTGCAGCCGAGGCTCATTATCACAAGTCATGCTACATTAACTACACAAGACAAAGAGAAGAAAAAATTACGTCGACGGACAACAAACAAAATGAATCTAGCCAATATTCAACGAAAAAGTATCTCGCATTCAATCAGCTGTTCCTTTTTATAAGGGATGAGCTATTTGGAAACCGAAAGGTAGTGAAAATGACAGTTCTTCAGGATAAACTAGCTTCGCTCATTAAAGATCAGGGTGAAGTCGTTGTGAGTCGAGATCTATTTAAAAATATGCGACGAAAATTAGAGACGGAATTTGGTGAAAGCCTTCACATATTTTCCAATGACGATGGAAAAAGTATAGTAATGCCTGACAATATTACCCGCGAACACCTAGCCAAAGACCTACTGGTGGCACAAGAGAAACTGGATCGCTTTATGGACAATTCTAAGGAAATAACCGAAGTGGTTACTAAATCTGCAGCATTACTTCGAAGAGAAATAAAACAATTGTGTGTCGAACAATCTAGAGAACAATTGTGGCCACCGAACCCAATGGAGCTCGACGAAAACTACATTAACGTTCCTGATTTTTTAACTCAATTTCTGAAAGTTATTTTTAGTGGTGAATCACCTCGTTCTTGCACATCACGGGTTGATAGACTAGTGTGGTTAGTCAGTCAAGATTTAGTTTACGGTGTCACCAGCGGGAAAATTGAAACGCCAAAGCATGTTTTGCTTCCTTGGGCAATGAAAACCCTTACAGGAAATATCGAAACGGTGAAGATTCTCAACCGATTAGGTCACGGAGTATCGTATACCAAACTAGAAGAAATAGATACTGCTTTATGTTTGCAGAAGCTAGCCGATACCGATGAAAATTTACTACTTCCTTCGAATACATTCTCCGGGGTTCCAGCGGTTCTAGCTTTCGATAATATTGACCGAATGGAAGAAACGTTAAGTGGTTCAGGAACCTCACACCGAGTTAATGGCATAATTATCCAACCACAAGTTCTGACCGCCTCTAGACCACCTCAGAACCAACAGAGGGGAAAGGGTAAACAACGATCAATTCCATTAAATATCGTAACACTACCGAATATTATATCAGCGTCTAAGAAAAGTCCTCCAGCTATAACACCACTTGAACCTTTGATAACTGAAGTTAACGAACTTAACGTTGCCAAACTTAAAAAATTTGTGTGGATTTTAGCCCGCCTTATGCAAGAAGAAACGCCATGGACTGGGTTTAACATTCTCATCAACAGTGACAGAACGTTAAAGCCTGACACAGTGGGATATTTGCCAACAATAAATGCACCGGCTACTCAAATGTCCACTGTTCATGAGATTCTACGACAAACACTAAAAATCATGATGTCTCTCAACCTTTCAGAAATAGTTTGCGTATTTGATCAGGCATTGTACGCGAAAGCTGCCGAAATTGTGTGGAATGATTTTGACTATTACAAGCCAATTGTTTTGAGAATGAGTGCCTTCCACACCATATGTAATGCTTTGTCAATTGTAGGAAAACGATTTAGAGATGCGGGCCTTCGAGATATAGCTGTAGAAGCTGGAGTAGTTGCCGAGGGATCCATTGACGCTGTTCTTGATGGTCGCCAATACAATCGAGGAGTGAGACTCTTAAAAATTGTTTACGAGGGTCTCTTTCGCCTATCCTGGAAGGGGTTTTTAATATGGATGCGTGAACATAATCCCAATGACCTCCCAACCCTGGAAAACTTGATGAAATGTGTCAAAGAAGTTTCTATAAAACCCGACTACCAAATTGTATTCGATTTAATGAAAAGTCAAACTTTTGATGAAATATCAATTTTGTTTGGATACTATCAAAACTATCTTCGATATGATTCGGGTCCTCTCGCTTCGTTCTGGATGTCTTACCTCGACATGGCTGAAATAATTTTGGGATTGATTCGAGCTTCGCGGGAAGGAAACTGGAATCTCCACTTGCAGGCCATTCGGTCACTAATTCCATGGTGCTTCGCGTACGACAAGCAGAACTACGCTAGATACCTTTAGGTGTATTACTCGCGGATGACCAGATTACCGGAAAGTCATCCCGTAATTTTTCAGCATTTATCAAATGGAGGTTTTTCCGTTCAAAGGTCTACAACTAACAGCTTTGGCCGAATTCCAGTAGATCAAACGATATAAGAAACTGTAAATATGGATACACAAACAGCCGGAGGAACGAAAGGATTTAGCCTGAAACCATCTACATTGTCCAAATATTATTTAACAGCTGAGTATCGGAACGCGTCATTGAAGCAATTTCGAAGCCTGATCGATACTAATCAAAAAGAAAATAGTCACCCGGACTTTGGTGTTTTACGTATGAGAAAAGATGAAAACGACGTTCAGTCGGTCACTGATTTGCTGGAACTGAATTGGATAAATCCCTTTGAAGAACACGAGGAAGATCTGGTTAGCGTTTCTACCAGTGTAAAAGCCGCTCAAGACGTCACCAGTGATCTCCTTAAGGCAAATGAAAAGGGTGGAGCAGCATACCAAGTATTTGTTGACTCCAGACTAAAAAAAGGCGCCTTCTTTTATGATAGATTGCCAAAATTAAAACTGAAAACATTCACCATTGCCCATGCCAAAACTAAAACCAATTCAATTAACAATGAAACTATTCTCAAAGCTGAACATCACTTATTCGGTCGTATGATACTGGTAGCTTCGAGCAGAAAACTCAACATGGAGCAGGTGTTCCAACACCCTCTTGGACCATTGCCATGGTCCTTGGCCAATAATGACGGAACTATGAAGAAAACAAATAAGTCCGCTTTAGCGAAACACCTTGAATCTGGAATCGGTCCTTCTGAAAACGTTTCACGGCCTAAAGCAACTATAATTTATGGAATGGCGCAAGTACAAAAATTGAAATGTGACAACTTCACCTTTGGAGAGCTATCTCAATACCTTCTAAGTCAAGTGCTTCAAATAGGCTCCGAAAGTGGAAGAATCGACGTTGTATTCGATGTCTACAGGGAAATCTCCATTAAAAATAGCGAAAGGCTAAAACGAGGAGCCGATTCTGGCGTTTCATTTTCCAGAATCGTAGCTGGTCACAAAATCAAAAACTGGAGGCGTCTCCTTCAAAGTTCTTCCAGTAAGAATAACTTAATTACGTTCCTTGCCGAGGATTGGAGTTTAAAATTTGACACTATTGGCACAACCTTGTTCTATGTTGCCTACGGTGAAAAATGTCTTCAAATATCAAAAATAAATACTAAAGAAGTTGAGGAACTAAACTCCATCCAGGAAGAGGCAGACACGAGAATGCTTCTACACGCTAAGCATGCTGCAGAACGCGGCTTTAAGACCATTACCGTTGTTTCAGAAGACACTGACGTCTTCATTTTATGCTTAACGTTTTCATACAACATAACGGCTGAATTGAATATCAAATCTGGAACCAAAAATAGGAGTCGCTTAGTTAGTGTAAGCAAAGTAGCAGCGTCACTAGAATTTGACGCTCTCTAATAGCATGTCCGAAAATACCTTTACCCCAAGGACATGGATGGGAAATCGAAAAAAATGGTCTATTGGACATCAAATGGATGTTAGGGCCTCCCGCACCTCAAGCTATTCTAGAATTTATTGCTTGTAACTGCGCAAAGTCATGTAAGAATTCCAAATGTCAATGCGTATCAAATGGCTTAAAATGTACAAATGCCTGCAAACTACAGGACTGTTCAAATATGGCCGCTCCAGTGGAAACACTAGAAATGGACCTAAACGATGCAGATAGCGAAGACGAAATATAATCTATTAATATTAAGTTTTGTAAAAATTTCGGTTTATAACTTCAAACAGAACATTAAATATTATTAGCTTATTTTTTTCAGTTCTAACTATTCATTATGGGGCTTATTATTATGTTGTTATGGTAAAGTTAATATTTGCCTATCTTTTTTGTACCAATTCAAATAGTCTAGCGACTGAACATTCCTACTTCAAAATCATATTTAAAAAACTAACTACTTATCTTAATACAATGTCTTAGGAACCGGCGGGCATTTTTCAAAATGGCGGCAAGGTGCAAAGAAAGCTAATATGCCAGTATAGTTGAGTAAATCAATTAACTTAACTTGGTTTCTAAAAAAGATTCTTTGAAAGTGTTATTTCTTTTAAATTTGGTTACTTAAATGTGGGTCTTAACCAACTTGTTTTAATTAAAAATCACATAATATTTATTATATCTCCGGTTCCATTGGCTTGATTTCTATGAGTAATACGTTGAAAGAAAGCCAATTCATTGCAGTATTAGAATAAAAATTGGCAATATTATTGTTAAATTCGGTTTTGAAAAGCGACCGGAAATGTTCATATTGATACGGGTGGTGTCACCGTAAATTGGGCGTGTCTCCAAAACTACTTTACAAATCGAATTATTACTAAAGATGTAAAATGTAGGTAACTGAAAGAGCTTTTACATGACGTATCGAACGTCAATTTCGGACCAGGAAAACCTTAGATATTGCGCATTTAAGATGTTGTGGGGCCGCTATCTTGAAAAGCTACGGATTTGAGAGTGCATAATTGAAATTTGCCTTTTTCACGACATCATCTATCAACCCTAAAAATTTCGTTTGGTACCACCTAATGAGCCTGAAAAAGTGTCTGGCTCATGGACTATACTGTATGTAAATAATTTACAATGGCAATGGCAGTTTTTTTTTTGGTGAGACGCAAAAACTCAAATTGTGTTTTTGCAATTTTGTTACCATAAAAGTACTGCCTTCAAACAAAGGAACCTAATAATATTTTAAAACATTGTACGTATACCTATAATATCTATATTATAAGGAGCGCTTGGTACGTTGGTCGTACGTCCGAGCTTTCTGGAATGTTTGCTTAGTCTGTCATGAAGCCAAAGGCGGGGCGGCGAAGAGAAGGCCAGCGCGGGACGGAGAGAGAAGCTGCTTCATTTCGCTTCGTTAGTAGCTCAACTATAGCCTTTTTAGTGTTTTTGCTTTGTCAGTAAGGGTACCGAAGGCAGGGGGCGAACCAGTAGAGTGTTAAAATCTGCGCGTATGGGTAGTGGCTCCTCTTTTTCCACGCTATTCTGTAGCCGAGAAAACCTATAAGCTCGGTTTCTCGGAGTCTTAATACTCAGTCAGGGCAGCAGTAGGTAACATTGTCAAAGCTGGGAGGAGGAATGCGGCAAGCTTTTCGACACTCCCTGCCTTTCCGCCGTTCTGCGAGGCGAGGCGGTCTCTCGGTCTCTTCAAATTTTAAGGGACGAGCGTATTTGTTTTTGTTCGTCATGAGGGGGGAGCAAATCTGCCATTGGGTACAGGGGGTTTACAGGGGGTTTATAGGGGTACAGGGGGGTTTGAGAAAGACGAGTTTGTATGTTATTTTTGCGGGGGGAAAAGGGTACCCCGATAATTCTGGCATGGGGAAAAGGGGCAGGGGGGCCTTACAGGGGTGGAGTGCCTCGAAACACACAACTAGCTGAGGGCCCGCCCGTAGGGTTGGCTTCTCGGCTAGTATTATATAACATCCGGTGTCATTTACCATTTTTTTCGCTTCCTGGCGACAAGCACGACCCATTCCTGATCGAAGAGGGAATTACTGAAATATAGATTAATGTTTATAGTCAGTTTTATTACAAAACTTGTAAGATTTATTCAATAAAAACATTCGTTAGAGGGACTTTTATTTTCTGAAGATGGAACATTAATTGATTTTATTAGAGTCTCTAAATTTTGCTTGGCTTGATCAGATAAAATAAAATTATTTCACCCATAGTTTTATTGTAATTCGAAGTAAGATATACTAAAAACATTACTTACCACTATTTAAACTTTCACATTTGATACAAGTAAGATCTTCTAGTCGTTTAATGCGCTCCTCCCTCTTTATTGTATACATAATTTGCATTAGCAATACATTTTAAATAAATGCATCAAACATACCAAATCTCTTTTTTTGTTATTTTCCTCTTCAAGTTCATATCTTAATTGCTTGATAGTCGAATCATTGTGCATACTCTAATGCAAATCCAATATCTGTTCTGGAGCTGAACTAGTACACATTGGGGTGGCTCCTGCATATTTAACAATCTAAACTATTCTACTCCATAAAGGAGCTTAAACATAATGACTAACGAGAGTAGGTTAAGCAAAAATCCTTTTTATATAATCAATTCATAGGATTGGGTAACTCACGATACATTATTTCCATTTTCAGCGGAAAGTCTGTAAAATTCACATTTTATTTGTATCATTTTTGAAGAAAAAAGCGAAGCCTGAACAATTTCTGACACAATGTATCGTGCTTTTTATTACATTTTACTCAAGTAAATAAAAGGAACATTTTTTTATTGAAGAAAAGTCACCTAGGCATGAAGCTCCAGAAGAAATGTCTCTTTAAACAAAAGAAGTAACTTCTTACAGTGCGCTAGCTACGATTCCACTTCTTTTCCGATCTAAATGCTCTTTGATTAAATCAATCTCTCAGTTATTGGTAGGTTTTCCAAAAGAAATAAACAAAAACCGCCTTAATAAAATATGTTTTTTTCAGTGTATTTTGAAGAGATAACAAAAGTACTCGAACCGGAAAGGAGCTATAAAAGTTTGCTCTTTCTGATACAACTAAAAATGTTTCTTTACATTCAGTTTTATATATTTTAGCTTATACGCTTGGTTATAAGGTATTCAAATGAATAATGAAGCAATCGTTCCTGTCACGCACTAATACAACACTAGATTTGAAAACGCCAAATATTCTCGCGTGACACAAACAGGTGTGTTTTTCCGCTAAAATTTAAATATGGTAGCTAGACATTATGTATCAACATTTTACTAATTTTAACTGTTAACCTTAGTATTTTTCTTTTTGGGTTTAATTAAAATTATATGGGAGGTAAATTTTATGTGCAGCAAAAAGAATACTTTATTATTACCAATTGATAATACCGAAATGTTTTGCTTAAGCTAATAAATATTGTTAATTACTTTTCAATAATTTCCCATACGTTTTGTTTATTTTAAAGAAAAATTCATATAGATGGTGAACTCTACTGTAACAAAACCTCTCTGAAAATTTGCTTTTTAATCGTTGATAACAAACTAACCCAAAGGCTTAAATAGCCCCTAACTATTATTGCCCTAACTAACTTATCCTAGAATAACCAGGGCTACCATGACCTGGTCTATCTTAAAATGTTACCTTACGGAACAATTCATTTATTTACATCTTACCAAATATAAAACCTACTTTATAACAAAAAATAAAATAATAATTTAAGAAAACTTCTGCTATCATTGATTGATCTCGCAATTTTCAAAATTCTAAATACCATTTAGAGATATTTTGATTCGATTTTGAAGTAATAACCTGGGAGTATTACCAAAACGTGCAAGAAGATTTATTCTTAACACTTCTTTTGCAAACTATGCACCACCTTAGGAATAAGTCAGCTCACGACGTTTAATGTCTTTAAGTCAGGTGGCTGGGCTTCAAGTACCTAGGATAGTGGTGGCAGATGTAAATTAGTTTATTTTATGTGTAATAAATGTATTTCTGCTTTTATTTTTGAAGTACATAGAAGAGTGACATATCATTCGCTATCTATTTTAATTTTGATATAGTATTACCAATATCATCAGAAACTCAGAAATATAACATTTCATATATCCGAGATCCTTTAGGGTAAAGTTGTTTTTAATTTTATTTTGGGTAAACCGTTGAGCTATGGCTAATAATGATTCACAATTTTGGGTTTAAAAGCAGTAATTGAAATTGTACTATGAGCATAGGTCCTACAATGCTTTGTTTCAGAGTTTTGGGCCCACATAAACCAGGCCAAAACAACGAAATAGCCAGTAATGGGAAGTTCGGTATCTGCCTTGAGCCCAATTGTTTTCATTTTTAATTCATTAGTTTTTTAATGGTGAAGCAATAAAGACCAGAGCAAATGTCAAAAAATCGTTATTGAACTATCAGAAGTGTGCTAAATCGTACAACGATTGTATTAATGCCAAGTTTAATCATTTAAAAAAAAGAGTTTAATCGACACTGTTAAACATGGTCAGACATTTTGGAAATAAGCAACTAGCACTAGGCGAATGGCAATTTAAAAAGTATTTTCCGTTATGGATGATGGGATAGTGCTACTTAATTTGGAAGGCTCACAAGAGCAAAATTTCGAGTGTTAAAAAACGGAATGTTACATTTACTGCTGAAGACACGTAATGATACTTGTTATTGTTGAATACGTGAAATGGTACTCGCGAATACTTACAATTGCTTCCATTTAGTAATCATTTGTTGTTTATTCGTGAAACGAAAATTATCATATTTAACGTCATAAATAGACTTGGGATTTAACAATACTTAAATAAAGATTTTAATGTATCAACGTAAATGTTAATTACTTAAAATTTAAGTTACAAATGCAAATTTCTGTTTTATTTCAAACATTACAAAAATGATTCAAAATGGTCACCTCCGGTTCTAATACAGGTACGAGCTCGTTGTACAAACAATTCTCGAACGCTTGCTAAGATTCCAACTGTGTTGCTGAAAGTTACACAGCCATCAATTATGCGTTGTCGCAGATCGTTAATTTCTTAAGATAGCCCCAGAGGAAAAAGTCAGATGGTTTTAAATCGAAAGATCGTGCTGGCCAGACAACCGGTCCACCACGACCCATCTACCTTAGAGGGAATATAACCTCTGGTATTTCTGTCGCCCTCCGAGGGTTCCAATATTGTCCGCTGCCTCCCATGGCTTTTCACACCTGCGGCGCTGATAATCGCTGATTGTGAAGCGAATAAAAGGAAATTGATGGGGTCTTCCATAAAGAACGCGTGGGAGGTTCTATTCCCTTTAAATGAACGGTCGTGTCAAGATGAGCTCTTACGTCGTGGCTGAAACTTGAAAGGGGGTGGAATTCCATCGTGCAGAAACCACTGGCTTCTTCTTGTTTCTAGCAGTACGTCTTCGAGTTGCTTGGTAAATTTAATCTTGCAGAAATTGTATTTATGCATAACAATTTTATACTTGGCAAAAGAAAAAAAAGGAACGGTACCACACCAAACTTATAAGCTAAGCTGCCCTTGATGAGATCTAACTATACTCCCGTTAGGGTTATTTTGACTCCACTGGTAAGTGGTGTGCAAGTAAAGAATACCGTCACAGGGAAAATTTGGCTTCATCGGCTGTAAACAGAATATTCAAGAACTAATCTTTTTCAACAAACCACTGAGAAAAGTCAACTGGCCTAGGAGAGTCTGCACCCTACAGACGGGTGAAATTGATGACCATGCATAATTTGCCCAACCTTTACGTGATTTGCAACCAATTGTCTCCAGTATCGTTTACAACAATGGTTAGAGGCCTAAGTAATTATTGTTTAAGACCAAACATATCGAATAACATGTTTTAATCAAATACTAGTTGAATCAAATTGAGGAAGTACCTGTTCCTCAATGTCTACTGGTACGTTTTGGACTCTCACACGAGTCTATCTTGGTTGAATTTGTCCGTTTTCTCTCAATTAAGTATCTTTAAAAATCGGCAAATGTGCGTCGATCTAGTAACGCTCTTTGAGGGAACTGTCCTCGGTAGTCGGTACAATCTTTTGGCTTCTACACTATTTTCCTAACCCCACCAGTACATTAGGTACGTATCCTCTTACTCAGAATTACTTATCTTACATTTGGAAACCAAATTATCAATTGTCGATACAGCTCGTTATTTTGTTCTTTAAAAAAGCACCCTCAACTAAAGCGTTCAGAGCAGATCAAGTTGGATAACGCGTTCACAAATAGTGTTAGGTCTCCTTAAGTACAGCTTAAGCCAAAACATTTGGTGTGGTATTGTTAATGTAAGTTTTGTCTTTACGCAAATCCAACAGTATCAATACTATTCCGTGTCTTCAACAGTTTACATAACACTGGTAACTCGCTCTTATGCGTTTTCCAAAATAACTAGCACTATCCCAGCATATATCTGGGGAAATACTCTGAATTGGAATACACCACGTACAAATTTCTTATTTCCAAAATTTCTGACCATGTCTAACAGTGTCGATTAAAATCAATTCTTTGAAATAATGGAACTTGGTATTAATAAAATCATTGAAGGATTGATCACACTTCTGCTAGTTCAATAATGATCTTTTGGCAATTGCTAACTTAGCTTGTATACCTGCATTAGAAACGAGGCTTAGTAATGGCAAACTCTAGTAGCGAAAGTGTAGAAGAAGAATTTTAGTCGTGTGTTTCTGTGAGCGAAAGGGATGATGATTAGATTTTTAGACGATTCTGAAAATAGCGATTCAGCAGTAAATAATGATGATAACATGAGCCTTCGCCATAAAATTAAAATTGGTGTGTTAACATATCAATTTGACCCTTTGAATCCGGCGGAGAAAGCTGATGCTGTCCTTATTGAAAATATTGATGTTGGAGTGGGACATTGAACCTCACGAAAGATTAGACAACACTGACTGGTAAGAAAATGGGCATATAAATATAATTAATTAACAACAAACTCGAAGGGGTTTTTGCAGGTGTTCATGTGTTCAATGTAATTCTATGCCAACACTTGATGAAAGTCCGTGTTGTCAAGAGATGCCCTCAGTGGATGCCAAAATAGCGCATGGAAGTTGCATAACCCAGCATGCCGATTTTAATGACGTATGGGTTAATCGGCTCATGCTGGAGCTAGCATACATAGCTCATTATAATCCGTAAGGTATGGGTGTAGACCGAGATGAACGTCTTGATGGCTATATCCATATGTAAGTGGTCAATTATAATGCTTTATGTCCATGGTAATTTTAATTATTAAAAACTTTCAAGGAAAAGACTCATAGATGAAGTATCTTAGGCAATTTTTAAAGGCCTTACGAAGCCGAAAGCTCTCGTGTCCGGGTTCTTTACACCCACGGGTTTTCAAATAAAAATAACCTTAGATATTTCCTTAATGAGTCTCTTCCTTAAAAGTTTAATTATTAAAGCTTCAGTTCATGAAAATAAAGATAAATTAAAGAATTGATAAAATGTAAATAATCCGCTTTATTTACTTTGACAGGTATCACAAGTTTACTATCGACTCTCCGTCGATTCAACCGCCACCCAATGCTCAGCTGCACTGTTTACAAAATTAGATTTAATTATAAATCTGATGAGCATTGTGGGTTCCGGAGGACATTCTAACATTAGTATTTTCAAGGCGTTCATCATTGTCATCTGCCATCGAAATAAAAGATCCAATTTGGTATGATCAGATACCAAAGACAGTTATAATCTCCACCAACTGCTGAATTTCTTATCTTCAATAGCCTTCTTGTTCAAATGTTGCTGTTACGTCACAGCCTCTTACTTTTAAAAGTCTACGAGTGCCTAGCTACAGCCTCAAGGAATAAAGCTTATTCCAGCGCACGTACAAATATATTAAAATATACATATAAAGCTGGGTCTTGTGGGCCAGACCACTTTCATTTAAAAAAAAACCTATTTTGTAATTAATTTTTTTTCATTTTAATTGTTCCCAGATATGTTTAAATAAAATTAGCGATTTTACTACAAAATAACTGAGCATTGATTTAATTATCCAGTTTCCACACCACTTATTCAAGTAAGGATAGCAGTACGTTATTTTTTTGGCTGTAGGAGAGGTTATCCCCAGTATGCCTATATCATCTCCTGTTGTAGTACCAGGTGTTTCATTTCTGCATTTCATTCCAGCAACAAAATCCGGCTGTGGTTATGTGTAAGAAACTTCTCCATAATAATATAATATATTATTTAATATTGAGTATGGCAGCACTGTTCTTGTAATCTTGTTGTGTATATTTTTACTATGCCTGGCAGCATTTCACCTTACTTTTCTATGTTCAGTTGTTATTATGATGTAGCTTACTCTAGTTTATTTGACTAAGTTAACTAATAAATTAATTAGGTTTTAAATGAGTTTCGGTATTAATTATCTATGATCCACGATAACATGGTAGCAGAGCGTGGTTCATGGAGGCCATTAAGTAAAGTTTAAATAGAATTTAAATAGAACGTCACTGTACGTGCCAAGGCCCAAGAAGCAAGCACCGTTTGCAAGTGTCAAGAAAATGGCTGACGGTGGATTAATAATGAGTGGACATATCAGTAAGCTGGATCCAAATAATTATCACAATAACAACGACAAATATCAAATTTTCCGAAAGAATTTGAATTTTCCTAAATTAAGTACTTGTTTTATCACGAAAATATTTAGTTTCAAAAAATAAAAGTTAAACATTAATGCATGTTTATGAAGGCCACAATAACAGGGCTTTATAACGAAACATAAACACTGGGGCAAGAATGAATATTTTCCGAGAACCAAGTCAATGTGTTCGATAGTCTCTTAACCGAAAGATTATTTTCATAAGAAATTGAAAATACATATACGCACTTCCTTTTAACGTTGTAGGATTCATTTTTATTTATGGTTCAAATTTTAAACGATAAGGCCAAAAGCAATTTTCATACTGACCCAATTCAATTCAATATACCTCAGTCTCTCTACTGTTTTGTATAAAAAAACAACATATTTTTATTGTTTTATAGAAACGATGGTTATACGACCGAATGTTTAACTTTCAAAAGCAATAAAATGACTATATTTTAAGGTATGCATTCGAAAAAAAGCGGCATTCCGTTTTTACACACAATCCTAAGGATTTGTGTGTATTAGTCTCACGTACAGTGTAGCCGATGCCGCCGATGCCGATGGCGCCGTGACACCCATACCTCTTCAACGGTTAAGGCTAGAAGAGTCAATGATATCTCGTTCGAATGTAAATGCATTGCCATTGATAGCCATTCATAAATTTTTGGAATCGAAGCCCAAGAAGTTGGCCATTTGCCCAATTTACCGTTTTCGGTAGTTTGGCTTTGTGTGGTTGATATTTTGTTAAAAATTAAGTCCGGTAACATTAAAAAAAAATTATTGGATAGGTTAGGATTAAGTTGAACTACAACTTCGGTTATATCAGTAAATATTAAATTTAAGTATAGTTTTCGGGGTTATTTACCGGAACCCAATGTTCGTGGTTCTATATTTCCGGCTGAAAGTCGACATAACGTTCCTTAATTTAAGTCCGACTTTCATGAAAGTTATATTTTTGAATAGCTGTGGTTTCCATATAACCTAGAATTGCAATTTCGTTGCTTAATTTTAATTCTTAGTAAGGTTTTTTGGACAGCGTTTAAGTACCCCCATCAACTCCAACATTGGAAATACGCGTGGTTATAGAGACTTTACGCGAATTTCTCTCTGGAATTTTCCAAGGCCGTTCTAATATGATCCAAAGTAACAAATAAGTGTGACACTTATCGGAGGCCGTTCTAATATGACCAAAAGTAACAAATAAGTGTGACACTTATCGGAGTAATATGCGATGCTTACAACGTGTGACCTGAAGAAAGAAATAAGTGTGACACTTATTGGATTTAATACGCGATGCTTACAACGTGTGACCTGAAGTAACAAATAAGTGTAACACTTATCGGAGTAATACGCGATGCTTACCGCGTATGACCTGAAGTAGCAAATAAGTGTGCCACTTATCGGAGGCCGTTCTAATATGACCAAAAGTAACAAATAAGCGTGACACTTATATTTCCGCCTGAAAGTCGGCATAACGTTCCTTAATTTAAGTTCGATTTTCATGAAAGTTAAATTTTTGAATAGCTGTGGTTTACATATGACCTAGAGTTGCAAATATGTTCCTTAATTTTAAGTAAGGTTTTTTGAGCAGCGTATACGGAGCCCAGCAATTTCGAACATTGTAAATCCGCGTGTTTATAGGGGTCTACGCGCCCGTTTCCCTCTGGCGTTATTCAAGGCCGTTCAGAGTGGACCGCGCTTTCAACGTATGACCAGAAGTAACAATTAAGTATGACACTGATCTACCTAGTCTTCAGCGTATGACACTCAACGTAACAAATAAGTGTTATCAGAAGTAGCAAATAAGTGTGACCAGAAGTAACAAATAAGTGTGATCAGAAGTAACTAATAAGTTACTTGAAGAAATAAGTGTGACACTCAACGGCTGACTAGTAGTAACAAATAAGTGTGATCAGAAGTAAAAAATAAAAGTGACACTGATCGAAGGAATCTTCGATGCTTTCAAAGTATGACTAGAAATAACAAATAAGTGTAAATATGTATATATGTGTGACCGTGGATATATTTTGGTTGCGATACCGGCGTTGCAGGTTGCTGTGAATAGCTCAAACAAACTTAACACATTAGAAGGATTGTGTGTATTCTGACCGTCGTACGTCTTGTTAAACCTTGAGGAAATTAGTTCGGCATCCATCGATACATTATTATATTGTTTGGGTAAGTTTATATTGTATTTAAATTTATATTCGTTAATTTATAAGTAATGAAGCCTTTTATGCGAGCTTTTATGACGATTTTTATGATTAACACCTGTTTTTATAATTGTTTATCCGCAATATTTCAATTTTCTCGCGGAATTGGGGCATTTTATTTTTAGATTTAAATACTCCAAATTATAAACGTCAGTAAAGTTAATTGGTTTAATTTTATCGATTTAAGATTAGATGGCGATACCAAAAATTATTAAAACCTGATCATGATTAACTAGATTTAATCATGATTAAGTCTATTAAATCGCGATTAAAAAGATTAGATCATGATTTGGTTGATTAAATCATGATTAAAAAATTAGGTCATGATTAAGCCGATTAAATCGTGATTAAGCCGATTAAATCTGGATTAAATCATGATTAAATCACGATTAAAAAGTTTAATCGTTAGTAAATCGGATTAAAAATTTAATCGTGATTAACTCGATTTAATACATTTAATCGGATTTAATCCGATTAAATCTGCGCTCCAAAAAGGAGTGAACTGCCCCTCGGTCTGTAGCATCTTAGTATAAACGATTTTAGCGTTAATCTGCAGTGTGGCATTGTTGGCGATCATTGCAATGAAATTCATTTTTTTCTAAACCGGGTTAATGGTGAGGCATAATTACGTTTTCTACAGGATTAATTACTCAAAGACATGCCGTTAAAAAACAGATAGTTCACGAAGTTTTTCAAAGATGGATCTCCAGCTCATCTTAAACGTGAAGATAAAGCTCATCTGTATGAAAGTTTACTTTGAGGTGGATAGGTCAACAATGAGTGCTCAGTTGAGTGGCTTCCCCAATCTCCAGAAATAAACATTTGTGATTTTTATGTACGGGGCTCTCTGAAGGACTTAGGGCCCGTTCCAGAGACATTTTCAATAGTCTCGTAAGTTAAAAAGTTACGAGACCAAATCTACGAGACCCGAACTCTCTTATTTTTTTTTTTTGAGATACACAAACATCGGTGTCGACCCGAGGCCTTAGACACCAGAACACACACAATAACTGATTAATCAGGGTGAGATATGTGTAACGGCCACGCCAACGGGGGGATACGTGGGGACAGGGGTGGGGACACCCGTGGCGGAAGTATCCCGACCACCCGTTGGGGGATTGGTAGTCGTCCTCACACGGCCTTCCACAAACTCTGCCTCCCGGACGCCTGGGATTACAGGATTGAGCCACTACTCCCGGCCGAACTCTCTTATCTTAAACGCGTTCCAGACACAACTTTTCAAGAAGTCGTAAACTCTCACTCTCGTATTTTTGGCCTTTTTAAATAAGCTCGGCCTCCCGCCATAGCCAATTGAAATGCCGGAAAATATCGGCGGTAAGGGGGTTTCTTCACTCGCTCAGTTAAGCTTTAGCTTTGACTTGTTATTTTTTTGTAACAGTGGCAATTTTCCACTTTCGACTTCGTAATCTCGGCAAGTTATCAGTTATTTTACTACATATATTAAATTTTATTTATATATTTTTAAATTTGGTTGTTATTTACATTTGTTTTTATCTATTATTTACATTTGTTTTTATCTATTATTTACATTTGTTTTTATCTATTATTTGCATTTGTTTTTATATATTATTTACATTTATTATTCATAAACGCGAAATTGTTTTAAAAATGGGGAGAGCAAAGAAGGAGTGCAAAAGGCAAAGAAGTTTGGCCAAGGTTGAACGAAAGGAAAGTAATTGTGGCTGGGCTTGAAGCGAGAATAGGTTTGGTCAACAGAGTTATGAGAAAAGTGAAAGCCCAAGATATCATAAGGATAAAAATAGCAAATGGGGGGTGGTCCACCACTAGCCAGTCCTATGAGTACTTCACCGAGCGTGAATGGCCATGCTGGCAAAATATTTATAGAAAGTAGAGGATATCAATATTTAATTGAAATTTAATTAAGCTTCTCATATTGATGACAACACAATGGTAAAAAAAACAAAGATTGGCAATGCAAAATATTGTCAATGAAATGGGTATATTTAGAAAAATTAGTTTAGGTATATTAATTACTAGCAGATAAAACTTAAGTTACATTTTTAAATAGACGCAAGGGCTGAAAAACCACTTCCAGATCCGCCTAGGCCAACGGTAGGAGAAAATTTCAAAAGTGGTATTGTTGCTCTTTTCCTACATTCCCTGAAAAACAGATTGACAAATTAACATATAAGTAATAATTTGGTATACGTGTTAAAAGTGATAACAGAAGCCAGAAGAAACATCATACATTACCAGTGTCCTCCGAACCTATTGCTACAGCAGTGCATCACACGTTGCCCTGTCTGTAGTAAATAATTAAGAATTATTGCATGGGCTTTTGGAAATGATTCTTATCTAAATGGGACCTCAAAATGTTTCATTTCCTCTCGCCTTTTTGAGGCATTTGGACAATACCAATAAAATTCTGGTGGCTTTACACAACTCTCTTGTTCGGGCTGAAAAGGAAATTGAAAGTTTTATTTCTGTGATCTCGCCTTTATAGACGAATAATTAATAACCCTGAAACATAATTACATTAACCAGCAGTATGTCTACTCCTTTATAATAAACTTAATGAATATAACTGATTACCTTTTCTCTAGCTTCAGATGCAAAACTTCCCACAACAATGAAACTTATTTCTTTATTATTGTCGACTGACTAAAGTTTTGGTGATTTTCCAACAGAGCTGTCTACATCTTCATGCTGATTTGCTCTTAGTATCAGTTAGGCGGTGGATTTGAATTTCATTTGGATATTTCACAAAGGTGGTTATCACCTTCCTGTAATTTTTTATCCATAAAAGCAGTTTTGGGGTTCAATAAACATAGTATTAATTAAGTATATTTAAATTGAATTTAAAGTTTATATTTCACCAAAACCCCCACGATTTTACGAGATTTAAATCCCGTTGCTGCTACATCGAAAATTGATTTGGTACCGGGTTGTTAATTCCGTTTGCAAGGGTGAAATAAAAGAAAACACAAAAAAATAGTTTATTGTTCTTTAGACCGGGTTTTCACAATGACTTAAAGTCTATCAAAACACTTACTTAAACAATTATTAATTATCACAGCGATAATGTAAAATTCATTAGAAATTGCAAAATGTATTACCACTTTAGTAATTAAGGTGAACGAGAACAGGGCTGGTCTGGATCAATGCAAATAAAACATCGTAGACATGAATTTCCCCTCACATTATCAACACATCCGATAAATGAAATATAACATGAAAAATAATTGATAAATATATATATTTATAATAAGCAACAAGTTAATTTAAATGCTTAGAAATCCATTGGTCGTCTCACACAACATTTTAACTCGAGTTCGGGTCGCGAACACTTTCAGCTATTCTACAATCTTCCGAGCATTGCCTTTTACTTTTAAAAACCATATCAGCCTGCATCACGGTTTCACGAATTATTTCGTCCAGCCCTTTCACTGCGATAGCATTTGCTTCCATCTGACGGAACTCTTCGTCCTTGGGTAACTTTAGCATATGCTCACGTCCATCAGCATACATATTATGCAGCACCTAGGCCTACAAGTCGAAGCTTGACTTTCACCTACCATCGGAGTTTCAACACCGTCATTTCCATCAATCGCTTCTCCAGCCATTTCTGTAATTTCATTCGCTTAAAACAATTCCCCATCATTGACAACAGGTACTGACCCAAAAAGATTCCCCGCGGATCTATGACCAGACAACCAATCATCATTTTCATATGCCCATAAATTATTATATGGGATGTTAGACGCATTGGCTATTTTCTGAGCAGCTAAGAATTTCCTCCTTTCATTTTCCTACCTCCGAAATTCGGGATCCGCCCTCCGTTATCTCATCCTGTCTCTAGCTTTACGCTTTCTTAGTTCCTTTTTAGATTAACCCTCTTCTCCTGCCATTATATATCAAAATTTAATAACAGCTATTTAAAAAATACTACACCAAATCCAATAAAAAAAACCTTGTGGCATAAAACAATTCCCAAATAACAATACCAAAAACCCCACTTTTAACCATTTCACAAAAATAATAATATCAACATAACAATACCGCCCAAAAGCTCAACACAATCAAAAAATTAAAATATTAACCCAATCAACCAAACTTACCATTAGAAAAATATCTAATAATAACCCAGACGATCAGGTTTCAGAACAAAAAATATGCAATAGAAAAATATATAATAATAACCCAATCGATCAGGCTTCAAAGCAAAATAACGAATAGAAAATGATTTAATAATAACCCAATCGATCAGGCTTCAGAGCCCAAATAACGAATATAAAATTATTTAATAATAACCCAATCGATCAGGCTCCAGAGCCAAAATAACCAATAGAAAAATATAAGAACGCAATCAAGCAACAAATTAATACAAATACTTAGAAATCAAGCAAAACCCAATCCAAACACCAACACCAATAGGAATAACAAGAAGCGAAACACACCTTACCATTAACCAAGCACAAACAAGCCACTTGAGTGAATATTAAAGACTAAACGACCGCTCGTATATCAACAAACGTCAATACAAAGCCACCGCAATAATCGCACATTTTAAGTCAAAAAACAAACCCGTAAAATAAATTACGAACTTTAGACGTAGCTACAATCAAACCGGATAAACTACATTACACGACGAATACAATTCAAAGGTTCCACAAAAAATGATCCATTTCGCTGAAGAAGAAGATACGTTTAAAAAATTAATAGATAACAAATAAAGACACAAAGGCTCCTTCCAAAAGGGTTCATTTCGCGGAAAAAGCAGATACGGTTAAAAAAATAAAAGATACAAATATACGACTTTTAAAAATTGTTAACTTAAATAAAAGATTGATGTTATTAAAAAACAGATATTACAAAAAATTGAAATTTATATGTTATACGCTTTCGTTCCTAATTTTCAATGATGCTTAATAAGTGTCAGTGGTTCTGTGCTAGAACGCTCGCCTGACATGAAGGACAGCTCGTAATCGAATCCCGACCCAATGACCAAAAGAGGACTCTTTTGGACAAAACCTTTTCCCTAATTCCGAGAAACTGCGTACGTAGCGATTACACTTTGCGCCGAAAACGCGGAGAAGTAAAAATTATTTGGCTGTTGAAGTTTACACTGTGAATGATTCGACAAACACTCAACTTGATAAAAATTTGCCGTATTTCCAAAACAAATACAGCTTATGATTATGAGGATCTGCAATAAGATTATTTTATAAAAAAAATTGCTGCAAAAGTGACATTTTAAATTTATCTTAAAGAAAAGTTCGTTCTTCCTTGGTTCTTCTTCGTTTCGTTTTATTAAAAAATAAAAATAATGGTAAAGGAATTCTTACTTGTGTAACAAAATCTATGGGGCGCCCTTCGATTCGGGCCTTGGCCATTCCTATTTGTAGCTCAACAAACGCGGTTCCACGTAACTGTTTGATTGCTAGTGCCAAAAATCCTTTTTTTAAATCAATTCATAGTATTGGGACATTCGATGTTGTTTACACCTTGATTTATCACGTTAGCTCTAAGAAACTCCACCGCCATTTTCTAAAACAATGATTGCCTCGAAACGCATTTACGAGAGCTCTACGATAGCTCCTGAGCTCTCGTAGAAGATACTAGACTTATTGTCTCGTTAAAATGTCTCTGGAACGCGTTTTTGAAAAAGTATCTTATTTCAACTAGATTCGCCCCCTTTTTCGTAAATTTACGAGAGATTTTCGTCTATGGAACGGGCCCTTTGTGATTTAAACTTGAGGACCTGTGAAAACACATAATTCAATTTTGTGAAACTATTTTTTTCGACGGGCTCACGCTTGTATTAGAGCCAGACGTGTTCATTTTGTGCAATTAATCTAAAAGAGTAAACTAAGATAAACATTTACTAAAAATAAAAACATGTGACAGATATCAGCGAAACAGTTTATTTCAACTTTATTTGGAACGCTATAAATATTTTGAAATAGCACGTATTCATTATCAGAATTATCTTACTTCTAAAAGCTTATGAACCTTTTCTTGAATATAAAGATTCTGTTTCAATTTCAACAGACGATACAGTGGAATATATTGATATTTCTTACGAATTTTTAATACATAAAACAAGCTAATAGCGAATTAAAAAATTTACTAATAATTAAATAGACAAAATCAATTCAGAAAGCAACAATTTAAAAAAAAGCCGTAAGAGATGAAGATAAACCACTTAAACGTATTAAGTTCAAATCTTACGCTATAGTATAAAACAACAACGTTCAAAGATTGCGTAAGAAATTTCCTTTAGCGAGCATCATTGATATATATTCTAAATAACGTAAAAACTACATCCCAGGTGGCTACAGCATTACATCTCTTATTGAAACTTGTACCGTAGACGAAGCTTATTTCTTCAGCGTTTATACACCAAACCTAGGAATGTTGAAGCCTAAATATATTTCAATTCCTAAAACCAAGGAGCTTGCGCTGAGAAATGTGACAAAGAGCAGAAATGTTAAGTGCACTTCCGATAGTTTAACTGACATGTCAAATTGTAGAGGAAGCTCCCATTTATGTTTGACGTAAGTGACGTATCGTAGTTCAATGAAAATGTATTCAAATGAGTTAGTTTCAAAAATTCGTAGAACCCTATTTAATAAATAGAAAATATATTAGGTCAAAACCAACAAGATGGCACGGACATTTAAGTACACACAATCTACCCGATGTTTTAACTTTATTTGAAATATTATATTTAAATTTGAACAAATTTTCAATCATCTTGCATATTAACTTTATAAACCCGACGGGATTTTTATCGAAAAGGAATTTTTCGAGATACCTGGTTTTGAAAATAAGGTGGTGAAACGCTAACCCTATAATTTGGATTAATTTTGAACTAAACCGAAATTTTCGAGTAATCTGGTTTTAGACATACGGTAGCGAAACACGAACACGTTAATTTAATTTAATTTTAAGACCCAAATTTTTCAAGTAACCTGGATTTCGAAATAGCGAAACGCGAACACGCTAATTTTGTAATAAAGTTTAGTCAAAATGCATTTCTCAAGTAACCTATTTTTGGGAATAAAGTAGCTAAACGTGAACACGTTAATTAGGGATTGTGTGTAAAAACAGAACGTTTGGAGAAAAAAATTCCGATCATTGGTTTTTAATTAATTTTAATCAAATAATAATAACTACTAATTTCAACTACATGAGGAATCAAATCAACGTATTAGTAAGTTTCTAAACGCTCGGTTATTGTCTGGCAAAATAAATGTAAACGATTGGATATATTTATAAATTATAAGTTAACATCTTTAACTGTCACTGAAATAACTCTCTCACTGTTTAGTGTGGGAGACACGCTTAATTACTAGACTTTAGATAATTATATTCGACAATTTTTGACTTTAAAAAACTTTATTTTTTCTCGAACTTTAACATTTTAAATTTTAACAAAACTTTCTCTCGCGACGTTCTTTCTTCAACTGGGCGATGGGGCTTGGCTCGCCGGGCTCCACATCCCTCCAGAAACCTTTCTTTTGTCAACCTCTCCTTTTTTGGGGGGTTAAAGTTTCGGGGGTTTTCCGAAGGAGTACATCCAAACGACCCCCGCTCCCTCGTGGCCCGTAGATATTTTCCCATTTTTATTCTCAAGGTTACGTCTTTATTTTTTCTTAGTTTGAAGGGATAGTTACAAAAGTAAAGGGATAGTTTAAAATTGATTTTTCTATATTTCCCAACAGTCACCGTTAAACATATTCAAATCAATGATGAGCCTAATCACTAACCTGGAGTTGATATTTTCAAATATTTCCGATGACTGATTTCGATGAACCATGTACGAAAATGGAAATGAGATATCGTGCCCTTTTGATATAAAAAGTTGTAATTCTTGCCTCGGAATATCTTGCAGAATTAAGCTCCCAGCGAACTCGTAGAGAAGGTTGGGGGCTAAAAGAGCCTGGATTCCTTTCGAAATGTTATAATAATGGTCCTCTTCAAATAGATCGGTGACTTGGATAAAGCAGTGAGGTTCGTTATTATCGAGTAACTTAAGGACACGCTTGTAAGGTAATTGCGATTGGGCCTGTGAAAAAACATCTCAAATACTTCTTATCAATTATAAAGAAACAATTCAAATGAATACATTTCTAAGGAAAAGAAGAAAAAAGACTTGTGTTTTTATAGAAACAGATATAAGTCCGTTTCCTGGCTTAGTTAAATCAACCACCATTAGACTACAGATGTTAATAGTGACTACGAGATTCCATATACGACACATTATACATTTCATTTCAGTGTATGAATTAAAAAGATATGCATACTATTTTAAAGTTTTATTTCTGAATTCACCCTAATGGACAAGAGTAACATAAAATTTAACATTGTTTAAATTTACAAAACATTTGGTCATGGTATGGTTCCTTTCTGACCCATATATTTAAAAATATTTTATCAAGAAAAATGCTGCAAAGATATGGGGACCTTTTGTTTAAAGTGGTTAAATAGTAATTGTTTTGTGTATAGAAGACCAAAAATTGTTCGTTAATTTAAATGACATATTTTTATCAAGAATGTATTTATTTCTACTCAGGGAGAATGAATATGTCGAGATTATTTTTAGCGTTTCTCCAATTCCACCCGTTGGGCCCCCCGGTATGCTCGTCCGCTTTAATAAAATCAAATAATTCGGCAATCTCATTGGTTCTTAAAAATTACGTTTTTCGACGCGATGAACGCTGCTGCGAGGACGCAAAAATAAGACCGCCTCCTTTTTTCCTCCCCCCCCCCTTGCGTGACGGGGTTAGGGGCTCAACGTGTCCGTTGATAGTCTCGACATATTCATTCTCCCTGAATATAAATAAATACATTCTTGTTTTTATCTTAATTAATTATTCTATGACTTCCCCTTTAATTTAAAAAAATATAAATTTTATAAAATTTTTTTTTATTATACTACAAGAGAAACCGCAGTATTATAAATGACAAAATAAAAATTACTATTAAATTCCTAGTGTACCTTAAAATGAATGTTTATTTAAATTGCCCTGTAGAATTTCTCGTTACGTGATATTTAAGAGACCTATCACTTCACCTTCGTAATGCTTAAAGGTATCCCATCCCCCCCCCTCCTTAGTGCGTTACGTTACATATAAACTGCATATTCAAGACTTAATTTCATAGAGTAACTGCGTTTCAACCTCTGAACTTACTTAAAAATAATCCCGAATGGCCCCTACGTAGGATGTTATTGAAACTACTTACCTTTTCTTGTATAAATTTATGACTTAATCCATCACGGAGCATTTTAGGAAGCAGTCTTGGGTATTTCAAAATATCGGGTATATCATTAACTTCTTGGTACTGCAATACTGAAGCACCAGCTTTGAAGTAACACGAGAATAAAAACAACAAATAATTCAGGCTACAAAACCAGCAACAGAAAATCAATTTCACTGGAATCGATTCTCCAACGAAGACCTCGGGGATTTCTACAAAATTTGAAATGAAATTTGAGTAAGTGAAATAAATATTTCGGCTCTATGGTAAAAACTATGTTTCAGATAATTATTTGGTTTTCAGGATAGAACGAATACTACCTTTTTTATAAATTCTTAAGTTTTAGAATGCTTTATTACATGTTAAACATAAAAATACTTAATTTCTAGAAAGTTTATTTATTTTTAATTTAATTTCTTTCTGGGAAACTTTGTCATGTTGATTTTCAATAAACTTCATTAACATTTCCTTGGGAAACCAACGATATGAGAAACGATGACATAAATAAAATGATCCCAACGTTAAAAATAATATGAGTTATATGACGGAAACTTTCCCATTATCAATAAATAAGTAAAAATAAGTCTCAACTTAACATAAATTGATATATAATTTTTGGATTTTACAGAAATTAGTGGTTAGCCTTTCATTTACAGCCAAACATTTTTGCTCCAATTTTTAAATAATTTCTCCAAAATAACTTACTTTGTCTGATGAGTGGCAAAAGATTTGCAAAGGCCCCTTTAACATAAAGGGACAACACAGAAACAACTGAAGTCATTGATGACTGTCTACGTATATTTTTGTTCTTCCTAAATTTATTTATTATCCTAGTTCTGCTTTTGCCAAATTTGAAATTCATCCAGCACACTACTACGGCCATTAGAAATAAACAAGGAACTACCTACAATATAGTCAGAATTGTTAGGTCGTGAAGAAAATTACGAGAACTGTTTAACAATTATGCCATTTTTGAGAGCCTGACTCCTTTTTTAATTTCATTACTTCGTCTGAAGAGCTAACAATTTTAAGTGAGGAAATGCACTCTGTCTTTAAATTTGGTAAAGCATTTATAAATAGAACAAGCATAAAATATGTTGTCCAAATCTCCAGCTATAGAAGATAAATTTGTAATATATTATGATTATTATCAAAAACAAATTACACAGACGTTTGTGAATAGGGTTTTGCAGTGCTTTCTGTATTCTTCATATCTGGTCTAGCCTAGATTCTCAAAACTGCATGTCAGATAAATCGTTATGAAAAAAATTCCTATTCCCTAAAATAACCTTTGACGAAGCCTTGGATTACGCTATGTAAAAAATCGTGTGATTTGAAAAATGTAAGAAATGATGTAGTGAATATTTATAATACAGAATTAAAATCCTTCAGAAGTGTGGATAAATAAAGTTTTCTTGGGTTTCAAAATCGTATTTCGAAATGTTATATAAATACTTTAAGGAGAAACGACCGGGCAAGCGTGAAATTTGTTTTTTGCCTAAGTCACCATGAGGTCATCCGAAATACGTGCTACAACATAGAAAAATTCAATTTTTATGAACGCTAGTTTTTAACAAGGCTAATGAGGCCTCCATGAAAATTATTTGCAAGAATGATTTTAAATAGAGGACTAGTTACAATAACAACTGAAAATTTTATCTTGTGACAAACGCATTTTTGGTCATTCTACGTCATTAACGTCTTAAATGTTTAATTGGATAAAATATATTTAAAACACTGAATAATTTTATCTATAAAATTTTGTTTAATTCTGGCTCGGCGAAACGTGATTTTAAGAAGTACCATCTTGTCGTTACGCAGTATTTTACTACAAGAAAGTTTTCAACAGAAGAAGGTATATTTATAGGTTTTTTTAGTAAGCGCTACAACTTTCTCTTTTAAAGGTTTTGTATTTCTTCTAAAATCCTCAAATGATATTAGGCCTACAAAACGAAACTTAATTTAAGTCCCACATTCTAGGCAACTTTCACTTACAGACATATCTATATTGATCATATTGTTGATGGACGTTCTAGACATGGATTTCGGTGGACCACTGATAATTAACTCGCCCGCTGTTCCAACGACAGCAGTGTATTCGAAATCCCTCGAGAAACGATCGTTGCCGATTTCAATTGGCACTAATAGCAAGTCCAGTGGCTATAAAACTTAAGAATTAAGCCTCCTCCAAAAATACATTTACATATTAAAATATTATAAATACCAATTTAAACAATTGTTAAATTTTAACACCAGACCTTTAATTATGCCCTTGTCAAGTGGGCATAGCACTCTTGCTGTCAGTCTTTCCCCCATTTCAAGCCAAGGAGTGTGTTGTGGGATAGTTTAACTTAAAAAAGCATTAACTACCAACCTCCATAAGTGAAGCGAACGACCCCCTAATCAAAATGTGCCCATCTCCCCACGGTGCTAGTCCACCTCTAACAAGGAGACTACCCGAGGTGTTACACACCGATTTTGTTCAAACTCGGGGGATTGGTAGACCTTCATGTAGCTTGAAAAGTCCTAAAGGGATTTTATTCAATGGGCAACGGGTTTGCCATGGCAACGAAAAATGTTATTGACTACATAAAATAACATGGGATTTTGACCGATTTCCCTGTGAACAAAATTTAAAAAATTAATAAAAATGTGACCAATTTTGATTTTTTTCGTCAATTTTTATCAATTTTTTTATAATATTGTTATTTTAATTTTTTTTCAATTTTGCAAAATGTTTCACGGGGGGACCCTTGGAATCGGACAAAATCCCATGTTATTTTCAATGCGAAAATTTCCATTTTAAGTTGTCAAAAACATTATTCGTTGTAATGCAAAACCGTTGCCCATTGAATAAAATCCCTTTAGGATTTTTCAAGTTACACGAAGGTCTACCAATCCCCCGAGTTTGAACAAAATTGGTGTGTAACACCTCGGGTAGTCTCCTTGTAAGTTCATCAGTTTTAACTTTGAGCAACATTTTTCGTAAATAAGTGTGCACTTCGGTCCTTAAATATGAATTTGAAAGCCACTTATTAATTTATTTTTATTGAAACCGTGAGGTCCTTAATGCTTATTGTATCCAAAACATGTTAATTTTAGCATTATTACTAGTGTTTTTCGAAAATAAATATTTTTTTACGATAAGTAAAACGTTTGTAAAGATAACTTTACCTTTCGCTATTTTGTTAAATAACAAATCAAAATTGTTTCTACCTTAGAGAAAAAGGTGTTCCAGGCGAATTTTGTTAAGTCTTCCACTTGTAACATGAAGTAAGTAGCGCTAGAACAAATATAAGAATTATCATCATTGATAAAATAAAATGTAACGGGGTTTTTATGCGACCAACCTTAAATTCATCGAAGTTTCAATGTATTTCTTGGTGTTCTTATATATCTGTCCTGAATTGATTTCCAATACTTGCTACAAATATGAAGATTCGTTAGGAAGGCAAAATAGCCTATAGAATCTTCTTGTCAATTCTCACATACGTCATAAATTTAAATTTAAAAACTTATCATAGCTGTCGTGTTTTAACTGTTTGTTCTATTGTTGTTGCATGGAGTTTTTGACCACTTACCGTAATCGGTAATCATCGTTATCAAACCGTAATTAAACATTGGTTTAATAATACATTAACGAGTAAAATAGTTAGGCGTTCGACTCACGTTTTACTTTGTTATATTTTTAGTTTTGGTCGTTTATATTTACTCGAAATAAAGATAAGATTTTTCAATTAATACGAGTCACAGTACAAACCTCCTGCTCAACCTTATGGCCGCAAGCGTTATGTTGTTTTAGGTTTATTACAAAAATATCGCTATATATCATTGAAAAAATTATCTTAAACAAATATGCTCACTTGAATAACTCCGACTCTTAAAACCATTCTGTAAGTTATTTTCGGTTACAGTCACTTATTTATCAAGATAAATTTATTATTTACATCATATATATTCTGAAAATATTAATTACAATTAATTTTAATAGAAAAATGCTTTGATATTTGATGCCATATAGGAATCGAGTAAAATGCAACCTACCAGAAAAATTTAGACAAAACTTGAAATGCCTTCTAACGTAGTTGTTATAAGACAAATACTTACCTGAAAATAAGAAACCATTTCAGTGTGTTTTCCTCTTGGATATGCGCAATTTTTAGATATAAGTGATTTACCGTGTACGGTCTAGTAATGTTAAGGTTTCGAATTGACGTTATCGGAGCCTTTTCTTTAATCTTGCTTGTTTTGCACAACACATAAAGCTGAAGTTGCCCTGTAGAAACTAAAGAAATTTGAAAAACAGTTCTGACTCTTTTGAAGCTAAATCAACAGAAATAGCGTGTCACATTATCGACATATTCCTTTGCTGTTCCTACCCGAAAAGCTCAGATAAATAGAGCTCGTGCTTTCAAATATTTATATACCTTGATATTTATCGACGATATAATAATTTTACAAAAATTGAAGAAATGGTTCTGTTGTATTCATTTTAGATTTTTAAACTAGTGGCTAAAGTTTAAAAAAGTTTGTGGGTTGTATACCTTAATTCTTATAGAATTATCACAGAACTTATCATCCGCTCCAGATTAAGCTATTTTATGATTTTGATATTGATATTTTAATTTAATTTTGCATCTTATTTCATTTCTATCGACTATATGACTGAAAATTAGTATATTTCTTAACATCTTGGTTTTATTTAATAAACAATTTAGTGGCTTAATAATACGAGGGTTTTTCACTATAGTCGGAAACGATCTTGGTTGTAACAAATCTAGTATTTTAAGCGTTTGGTGGTTCTATTGTTACTTAAGTAAAATGTGACATGTCTCCGGAAAATATTTTAAATAAATGTGTCGTCTTCCTGCGGTATTAAAAACGTAAATTGAAATTCCAATTGCTTACTATAAGCTCAGTCATCGCTTGAAGAATATCTAATTTTCATTGTACCAGCAGGAAACATTTCAAAAATAACGGTGCCATTTTTACTAAACCAGTTTATTTTTCGAATGTTGTCTAGCGGTACAAATATGGTAAATTAAGCATCATATGTCAAGCCATGACTTTTTGGTATGCAAACCGTCTGCATCACATGGTTACCTTGTCACGTGACAATTCGGCTTATTACATCTAAGCTTTTAATTAGTTAATGAGTTTTTCAGATTGCCTTCCCAGGTAGCACCATCACGTACATATTACTTGTTTTATCGAGGTTTCTAAAACGTATACGAAACACGTTTGGTAAACGATCATCATGTCACCGTATGATTTAATGTAATTTAAACTTAATAAGCACATTGTATAACCAGTAAGTACGCATAATTTCACACTTAAAAATACCTGGTGAAAGTAAAGTTGATAAAAATTTTGCGTAGACAAAGATACGCCCAAGGGGGGGTTTTTAAAATGAACCATTCACTTGTCTGCGCCGCTGGTTATTTGTCAACTTTTTGAAACCTCAATTACCAATCTACTGATATATTTTGCAAATATATCCGTTATAGCAGGAGCACATGTAAATTAGGCATATATTTACGTAAGCACAGCGTAAAGCTTAACACTTATCCAGCCTAGTTATTTATCTACTATTTATATACGAAAAATCTACCTGTCTGCCAATCTAGTAATATATTCACCATATCTATATGTAAGAAACACGTGTAGTGTAACACATGACTGAATACGTTTCTTATATACTAACTTAACACGTTGAAATGGCGTTTATATTTTACTCAACATGGAATATAAACGATGAATACTAAATATCACCCTTATATACACGTGCTCGTGCTACCTGGGTTCCTGGACATGTAAGTAACTCAATTCAACCACGAGGTCCGACTTTTCTAAATCTAGAAGATAATCAGTTCAGTAACCTCGAAATCAACCTAAGAAATATCACCACGAAATTTCTGATCTAAAGTTCCAATACCAGTTACTTATTTGTAAAATAAATTTGAGATTCCAAATCCCGTACCCGAAATTTGCAGGTTTCCGAAATAACGAATTCAACTTATAATAATAATTCTGAGGTAATAGATATTCGAGGTACAAAAAATTCCCATTGACTTTCTATGACTCATTGGGCATAATATTAAGGGTTAGCAATAACGTTTCATAGATAATCTAATTCAGAGATTTAAACGAGGGGCAGATCACTAAGCTTTAGAGTGGCCTAATAATCATGATTAAATGATTAAAAATTTAATCATGATTAAATCATTTTAATCACGATTTAATCCATTTAATCACGATTTAATCATTTTAATCACGATTTAATCAATTTATTGTCGATATAATCTTTTCAATCTCGATTTCATATTTTAATTGGTATATAGTCTAATTTTCATATTAATGAACTTAAACTATTTGGTAAAATACAAAGACAAGTAGTGTTTTTCTAAGGGTTTAATAATAATTTTTCAGGTAAATATCGGTAAATATACAATTTTATCACAGCTTTATGACAAATTTTGTAACTAAAAATGTTTGTAACGTTTATTGCAAAATCGATATTTTATTTGCCCGAGTCGAAGCCCGAGTTGAAGCTCGAGTTGTCATTCTCGTCTTTGTAATAGCAGTCTGTTTTGAAGTCTTTGGGGTACTTCCGGAGGTCGCGAAAACGGTCGTCTCCTTTCGTTTTTTATTGGACGTTTTTGTCTCTTCTCTGATCCGTTGGTTGCCGTTTGACTTGGTGTCTTTCCAAGTAGCTCTTTTGATTGAGGTTTGGAATATTTTCTTATTGCTTTGGTGGACGTTTCGTCTGTCTTTCTTGAAGAATTATCTCGGGAATTATTTCCTTCTCTTTTGACCGTATTCCGTATTTCTCGAGTTTCTTTAACTGGGGCCGACGTTTTAGTGTTCAAGAAACTAGACCTTCGACATGTACAGTCCCGGACAAAAGTTCCCGGCCGTTTTCATTTGGCCGCCATTTTGGTTCTGTTTGACGTAAAGAGCTGCTTGAGGGCTTGTTGGAAAGAATATTTCCGCGAAATGTTTATGCACGTAACATTATTGTCGTGTCTCTCACGTGGAAAAAGAAAACCCGTAATTAGTAACACCTCACCGAATTGACTTTACCAAATTAAGTGTTTATTTATTCAGAATTAGGTTCAGTTGACTCGCAATATCACGCAGAATTCAAATCTGTTTTTGATTTTTAAATCGGTTGAAATCTTCCAAAGTTATAAATAAATTAATAACTGTTTACAACTGCAAAATTAAGCCTAATCGAAATACTCAATTAAACATATCAACTTAACCTGGAAGCAGGCGTTAAAGTGGGGAAAACAATTGGGTTCAAGACCACATTTATTTGCCCTACACCTTGAGTAGTTAGCATTAAAATGAAAGAACTAAATATGGCTACGAACAGAGTTCAAATGAAAGTTTAATTAGTCCTGAAACAAATGGTTTGTAGACATTTTCTACTCACTAAAACTACATACTCTGAATTATTCTGTATATTTTAATTAAAATTAGTCCATTTTTTTCAAAGTTTTTCTAGATTATGTATCTATTTCAACAGACGATAGAGTGGAATATATTAAATTTTCTTACCAATTTTTAATACAAAAAAACAAGTTAATAGCTAATTTAAAATTTATTAATAATTAAATACAAAAACAATTCAAAAAGCAACAATTTAAAAAAGCCTGTTGTACCTCGTAAGAGATGAAGATAAACCACTTAAACGTATTAAGTTCAAATCTTACGCTATAGTATAAAACAACAATGTTCAAAGATTGCGCAAGAAATTTCCCTAAGCGAGCATCATTGATATAAATTCTAAATAACGTAAAAACTACATCCCAGGTGGCTACAGCCTTACATCTCTTATTGAAACTGTTTAAGTCTTGTACCGTAGTTACATTTGTAGGTATTATTTTCCTTAGTTTTACGTCGACGAAGCTCATTTCTTGAACGTTTTGACACACCATTCCTAGGAATGTTGAAGCCTAAATATATTTCAATTCCTAAAACGAAGGAGCTTGCGCTGAGAAATGTGACAAAGAACAGAAATGTTAAGTGCACTTCTGATAGTTTAACTGACATGTCGAATTGTAGAGGAAGCTCCCATTTATGTTTGACGTAAGCGATGTATCGCAGTTTAATGAAAATGTATTCAAATAAGTTAGTTTCAAAAATTCGTAGAAGCCTGTTTAATAAATAGAAAATATATTAGGTCAAAACCAACAAGATGTCACGGACATTTAAGTATACACAATCTACCCGATGTATTATCGAAAAAGAATTTTTAGAGATACCTCGTTTTGAAAATAAGGTGGTGAAACGCTCACACTTTAATTTCGATTAATTTTGAAGAAAAAAACGAAATTTTCGAGTAATCTGGTTCTGGAAATATGGTAGCGAAACGCGAACACGCTAATTTAAATAAAATTTTAGAAAATTCGAATTTTTTAAGTTACCTGTTTTTAGAAATAAGGAAGCGAAACGTGTACACGTTAATATAAAATAATTTTTAGACAAACCAAATTTTTAAAGTTACCTGGTTTTGGAAATAAGGGAGCGAAACGCGAACATGTTAATTAGGGATTGTTTGTAAAAACCGATTATTTAAAAATAAATCCAATCATTGGTTTTCCTGACATTAAGGTTCTTTGAAATTAATTAATTTTAATTAAATAATTAACTACACTTAGGTTCCCAACTACTAATTTCAACTACATCAGTAATCAAATCTACGTCCTAATAAGTTTCAAAACGCTCGGTTATTGTCTGGCAAAATAAATGTAAACGATTGGATATATAAGTTAACATCTTGAACTGTCACCGTTAAACATGTTCAAATCAACGGTGAACCTAATCACTTACCTGGAGTTGATATTTTCAAATATTTCCGATGACTGATTTCGATGAACCATGTACGAAAATGGAAATGAGATATCGTGCCCTTTTGATATTAAAAGTTGTAATTCTTGCCTCGGAATATCTTGCAGCGGACTCGTAGAGAAGGTTGGGGGCTAAAAGAGCCTGGATTCCTTTCGAAATGTTGAAATAATGGTCCTCATCCAATACATCGGTTACTTGGATAAAGCAGTGAGGTTCGTTATTATCGAGTAACTTAAGGACACGCTTGTAAGGTAATTGCGATGGGGCCTGTGAAAAAAAACATCTCAAATACTATTTATCAATTATAAAGAAACAATTCAAATGAATACATTTCTAAGAAAGGAAGAAAATAGTCTTGTGTTTTTACAGAAACAGATGTTAACCCTGTTCCTGGCTTAGTTAATCCAACCACCATTAGACTACAGATGTTAATAGTGACTACGATATTCCTTGTACAGTCGCCCACAAAAGTAACGTTCTTTTTCTCTTTCAAATTATCCATTCTAAAGCATTTTTATTTTTATTTCTCTGATAATTTTTTATCAAGATTCTAACCTATTTTGTATAAAATGATGCGATTTCGAAAATAATTTTTTTATTTTCTCACCATCTATAAAGGCAGCGTTGCTAAAGACTAGTCCGGTCAAGTCTACAATCTCGATGTAAAATATACAGTCGTTTTTTTCACGCTTTTAATAGTCGATAATTTGTTTTGGTTAAGGCACTTTCTTAGACCTAAATTAAAAAAACAAACGCGCTTTGCTGTCATCTAACGATTTATTTAGCAGATAAAATTTTATAACATATTACAAACGCATTATCTACCTTTGTATTAGGGATTTGTCGGAAAAGTGTAAGATCAAAATTTGGTTTTAAGAAAGATAATATATTTGATATCATGAATTTACGGCTTTTTCGCAAGGAGCGGTACAAAACCTTTAATATCTTGAAATTGTTGCTCTGAAAAGTGGTTGTTTTTTGTAGCGGTTGGCTTTAAATCGTGGGATCTTCCATAGAAAATGGCCTGGGGGTTATGTTTTCTCGGGGATTCTGTGTGGACGGATACCGTTTAACACTCACACCATGCTCAGAATAGGAATTGAGAGTTAAAAGCCATAAGCAATATAGACCCTAATTGAAGACTTCTTTAAACAATAAGTAAAAGACCGTTTCGTTTGTTTTTTATGTTAAATCAAGAATGTATTTATTTATGCCTAAGGAGAATGTCTATGTCGAGACGGTTTTTAGCCTTTCTCTCAATCCACCCGTTGGTCCCCCCAGTACGCTCCTCCGCTTAAAATAAAATGAATAGTCCCGGTATTTCATTGGATGCTTAAAATTTACGTCACCTAACGCGATGGAAATCAAACGCCGGTGACGTTTTGTCTTTCCCCCCACGCGAGACGGGGGAAAGGCGTACAACGTGCCTGGCGATTGTCGCAACATAATCATTCTTCCTAAATATAAATAAATACATTCTTGGTTAAATCTTATATTTAGAGTTCCTATGCCTGTCGGTTCATGGTAGAATAGTCCGTCGTAGGGACTTTCGCCCTATTTGGAGATATATATATAAATATAAATATATATATGTGGCAACAATGAAAAGGTCAGAAATTCGTCCAGGGGAATTTTACAGATTACGCTTTAACTCCGGCGAGATGGAAATAAAATTGGAATTTAAATCATGGGCCAGCGGATGGTTTCAGAACGAAAACCATCTCCATGCTTACGCCACTGAAATTTTCATGGAATGTTTAACCATTAGATAGGCTTAAAATTGAATCTATATTTATTTATGGAATTCATTTTAAAAGGTCAGTTTTTATTGAAATAATTTAAAAATTAGCAATTCATTATCTTCATATACACTCATTTTATTGAACCAGAAAATTTAATATTTACACCAACTACCATTGCTACGAAACACTTGTTGAATTCTCCTTGGTAAAGAGTCATACAGCGAATTTACGAAATCACCATCTTGGTTCAATTCGTTCCACTCAGCCTCAACCGTTTCCCAAAGTGTATAGCAATCTTCGTAAGGACGACGTTTTCCCACATGTTTCTTCACTCGCGCCCATACATTCTCTATAAGACTTAAATCCCCACCCTTGACTACCCAATCGATATCACGAACGTCGATGTGATTTTCTCGCAGCCAGTTGCGTACAGCTTGCGCATAGTGAACGGTGCATTTATCATGATGGAAAAAGTAATTTCCGTTTGGAAAGGCTCTTTCCAAGGACGGGAAATAATGATCACGGAGGACACCAATATATTTTTCGGAATTTAAAAAGCAGTTCATTCTCACCAGTTCTCCAAGTCCTCTGAATGACATATATCCCCAAACTGAAACTGAAAATCTCCCACTTCTCTTCACGGCATTGATATACTGCGGGTCAAATCTTGCTCCCATAGGTCGAATTACCCGGTGCTGGTAATTTGGTTCAGACTGGAATGTAGATTCGTCCGTGAAAGGAACCCGTTTCTAATCGTCAACGGACCAGTCCAAATGTTGCCGAGCGAAATCTAGACGAAGTTGACGGTGTTCGGCGGTCAAGAATTCTTTTTTCGCGGCTATGCAACTGCGCAGTTCATTCTCCCTCCATCGACGCCTTACTGTTTGTAACGAACATTCTGTTCTTGTCACCGCTTTCAACTGCGCTGCTGTGGTTGTTGGCTCGTTCATGGTTAATATTAATAACATTTCGTCCATTTCTTGATTGGTAGCGCGTGGTGCTCCGGATCGATGTAAATCTACGAGTCCTCCATCTGTAGCATGGTTGGCTATCCATCTTCGGATTGTTGGCAAACTACAATTGAACCGTTCAGCTAGATTAGCGACACTGTATCCCTCGTCGTGCAACGCAACAACTTGCGCTCTTTCAGCCACGCTTAATTTTGGCATTGAAATGCTAGCTACGTTACCCAATTTGAAAGCGAAATAACAAATATATTTGATTTTAGTAAGCGGCCTCTTTAAATACATCCTTTTAATATAATATTTTTTTTGATAACGTATTTTTAATTTAAAATATCGTTTAGGTGATAGATAAAATTAAACAAAAAAAACAGATTTAAATTCAAAGTTATCAAACCATTTTTTTTCTCTTGACTGGCTAGTATAGTTTTACTTGTGTTTTAGAGTTTAGATTTGTTTTCTGATTAATCAATGTATCAACAAATTTCGTCCAGACAGATAATATTTCGAATTTCCACCATCAAATAGTTTAAAAATGCTATCGATTGTTTTTTTTTGGTAATGAAGTTAACGATCAACGCGAGTTAAATGGATTAGAATATTCCTTTAAAGGTAATATCACCTTCAAGGGTATATTCAGTGGCGGACTGGGTCTCATATTTTGGGCTGCCAGAAGGCAAAGGGGCCCAGATTTAACAACTATAACGCTATCATGTTTGAGGGGCCCACTTCATGAACGGTCCGTGGGGCCCAACTGCCATCGGGCAGGTTCACTCTATAGCCAGTCCGCCACTGGGTCTATTTGTAGCTAAACCCTACAGTTCTCAAAATCAAACAACTAAGCAGTGCCAAAAATCTTAACAGCTATAGGTGAAAATGACAAAATTTGGAAGTATCTACGTGCCACACCAAACAACCGAGAGAACATAACCCCATGACCATGACCCTTTCATTTGAAGCCAGCCACTTCTAAACAAAAACACTTTTCAGCGCACAAATTTCAAGATTTTAAAGTTTTTGTACCGCCCCTTACGAAAAAGCTGTAAAGTGATGACATTAAACATTTTTATCTTTCTTAAAACCAAATTTCTTAAAAAAAAAAAAATTGTGAACCGCCCCTCACAGGAAAGTCGAAATTTATGAACCGCCCATTACGAAACTAAATTTTATCGGTCCCAGAATGTGATTTCCTAGCATTCGATGTATAATTTACCGTTCTGAGTGAAAGGGTTAAAGAGTGGGCTCCGCCCTTCCCAGGAGACCCTGGTGGCCAAATAAATTTACAGGAAGTCGAGGCAATGTGATTTCCCACTGTGGCATCGGACTTCACTTGCCCTGAAAGCAGGACACGAAAATCCTTTTGGGATTTTGTGTAAAAAGGTTTCTTCAGAAGCTTCACAAAAATTCAATAGAAAGTTTCATATTTTGTGATATAATTAAAGCCGAAATAGAAAATAACTTGATATCACGCAAAAGTATCACAACGTTCAAAGCTATTAAAGAAATTGGTTTAAATTAAATATCGCATTGCGCATTATGAAACTGAAGTTTTTTTAAAGTTTAAGATATTTAATGTCGTTCTTCAGAGTCATTAATCAAGAAAATATTTAACTACACGTTTCTTGAGTAACATCTTCTCCGCGGATGCGCACATTCCATGGGTAGAATATCTGCGTTTTTCATCAGAGCGTGTGGTTAACATTTAAATGAGACTAGTTAATTGCGATGTCCTTAGTAAATGCCCAGCCTATTTGTTACACTTTTCCGACAAATTCCTCATAGAAAGGCAGATAATGCCATCGAAATATGTTATAAAATTTAATCTGCTAAATAAACCGATAGATGACAGCAAAGCGCGTTGGTTTTTTTTAATTTAGGTCTAAGAAAGTGCCTTAACCAAAACAATTTATCGACTATTAAAAGCGTGAAAAAAACGACTGTATATTTTACATCGAGATTGTAGACTTGACCGGACTAGTCTTTAGCAACGCTGCCTTTATAGATGGTGAGAAAATAAATTTTTTATTTTCGAAATCGCATCATTTTATACAAAATAGGTTAGAATCTTGATAAAAAATTATCAGATAAATAAAAATAAAAATGCTTTAGAATGGTTGCGGCGCGCCGCCGATAATTTGAAAGAGAAAAAGAACGTTACTTTTGTGGGCGACTGTACTTGTACGCCATATAGAGGATAGAGCGAATACTACCTTTTTCATAAATTCTAAAGTATAAGAATGCTTTATTACATGTTAAACATATAAATACTTAATTTCTAGAAAGTGTATTTATTTTTAATTTCTTTCCGGGAAACTTTGTCATGTTGATTTGCAATAAACTGTATAAACTTTCCCTTGAAAAAAAAACGATATTTGAAACGATGACAAAATGATCCTAACGTTAAAAATAATACGACGGAAACTTTCCCATTATCAATAAATAAGTAAAAATAAGTCTCAACTTAACATAAATTGATATATAATTTTTGGATTTTACAGAAATTTGTGGTTAACTTTTCATTTACGTAAGCTCTATTTGCCGTTTATTACTTTTAGATAATGAACAGCCAAACTCATATTGCTCCAATGTTTAATTAATTTATCCGAAATATCTTAATAACTTACGTTGTCTGATGAGTGGCAAAAGATTTGCAAAGGCCCCTTCAACATAAAGGAACAAAACAGAGACAACTGAAGTCATTGACGACTGTTTACGTATATTTTTGTTCTTCCTAAATTTATTTATTCTCCTAGTTCTGCTTTTCCCAAATTTGACATTCATCCAGAACCCTACTACGGCCATTAAAAATAAACAAGGAACTACCTACAATATAGGCAGAATTGTTAGGTCGTGAAGAAAATTACGAGAACTGTTTAACGATTATGCCATTTTTGAGAGCCTGACTCCTTTTTTCATTTCATTACTTCGTCTGAAGAGCTAGCAATTTTTAATGAAGAAATGCACTCTGTCTTTAAATTTGATAAAGCATTTATAAATAGAACAAGAATGAAATATTTTGTCCAAATATCCAGCTAGAAGGTAAATTTGTGTATAAATATAGGGGATAACTGAATAGGGTTTTGCAGTCCTTTCTGTATTTCTCAAATCTGGTCTAGCCTAGATACCCAAAGCTGCATGACGATAAATCTTTATGAAAAAAAATTGTTATAACCTAAAATAACATATGACAAAAGTTTAAGTAACGCAATGTAAAAAATCGTGATTTGTTGTACACGAAATATGTAAGAAATGAGCGGAGGGGCTAACCACTTTTAGAAAGTCTGTACACCGGATTACGCTTAGATTAGCACTGCCAAAGGCAGGGACTTCAGTACAGTCAAAGGTCCGGCTCTGTACACCGATTACGCGGAGTGATCAGCCCCTCGAAAATGAGGTAGTAAATATGTATAATACATAATTAAAATCCTTCAGAAGTGTGGTTCAATAATTCCGACTTCGGTTTCAAAATAATATAGCGAAATGTTATTTAAGTACATTTTTAAAGGACATTGCAGAAATACGTGGGCTGAGATAGAAAAATTAAATATTTTTGAACGCAAACTTTTAACAAGGCTAATGAGGCCTTTGTGAGAATTGCTTGCAATAATGATTTTCAATAGAGGACTGGCTATAATTTTAACTGAAATTTTTTATATTGTGACAAACGCATTTTTGGTCATACTAAGTCATTAACGTCTTAAATGTTTAATTGAATAAAATATATTTAAAACACTGAATAATTTTATCCATAAAATTTTGTTTCATTCTGGCTCGGCGAAGGTGATTTTAAGAAGTACAACCTTTTTGTCGTTTACTTAAAGAAAGCCTTCTTCAACAGAAGAAGGTATGTTTATAGGTTTTTTAGTAAGCGCTACAACTTTCTCATTGAAAGGCTTTGTATTTCTTCTAAAATCCACAAATGATATTACGCTACAAAACAAAACTTAATTTAAATCCCATATTCTAGGTAACTTTCACTTACAGACATATCTATATTGATCATATTGTTGGTGGACGTTCTAGACATGGATTTCGGTGGACCACTTATAATCAACTCGTCCATTGTTCCAACGACAGCGGTGTATTCGATATCCCTCGTGAAACGATCGTTGCCGATTTCAATTGGCACTAATAGCAAGTCCAGTGGCTATAAAATTTAAGAACTAAGCCTTCTCCAAAAATACACTTAAATATTAAAATATTATAAATACTAATTTAAACATTTCATAAATTTTAACACCAGAACTTTAATTATGCCCTTGTCAAGTGGGCATAGCACTCTTGCTGCCAGTGTTTCCCCCATTTCAAGCCAAGGAGGGTGTTGTGGGATAGTTTAACTTAAAAAAGCATTAACTACCAACCTCCATAAGTGAAGCGAACGACCACCTAATCAAAATGTGCCCATCTCCCCACGATGCTTGTGCGCCTCTGAGTTCATCATTTTTAACTTTGAGCAACATTTTTCGAAAAGAGAGGTCATAGCTACAATTTAGAAATGTGTATAAAATGCGCGAAGAACAAGTAAATCTTGTTATTGCTCTCTGTCCCGTTGTTCGCGAATACTATTAAACGGATCTAATTATTATCTTCAGGAATTCGGCGTCTTAGCGAAGTTGTTCTTAATTAAATTATTAGGCGTATTTTGAAATGATTAACTGTTTATTACGATTAAAAATAGGTTTACAAAAAGGCTTAACGTTACCACAGTGGCCTACTTGACTATTGTTACCGGTGTTGACGCGAGAGCGCGAACCTCTGACAAAGTCAGAGTTCGTGATCTCTCAAATCGAGTGGGTGGTAATAGTTTTAGATACGCGATGCACTATCGCCATCTGTTATGAAGACTAGTTATTACATGTAACGGCTGATAATTAAGCGGTGCTTACATAATGTGCTTAAATGTTCAGGGCTTTAATTTTTCTACAAAGATTAGGTTCTTAAATTGTGGGAAAAATATTGAAAGTGCTGTCACTGATACAAAAAATATTTCAAACCTATAAATCACCTAAATTAATACGAGCAAAATTGTTTCCTCTCCTTGTTTACATTGTTTTACTACTATAAAGGAAAAGAGTTCCATATGAGCTGTTAAAATGTTCAAATATTGTGGGAATTTTTGTAGAAAACTAACAAGAATAATATTAACTGCTTTCATTTACAATATTGGGATACACTTTGGTTAATTTCAGTTTTTAAGACGTTCAAAATCAGCCAGTTTAAAGGATCTCAAATTGGTCGCGTATCAATCAAAATCGCCAAAAATATTTTTTGCATGTATTCGATTTATCTAAATGCGAGAGTAATTAACAAATAGGAATTATTATCCTCCGATGTAACTCAAATCCATAAAAACTTGTAGAGGTTAGCGGCTATAGTTAGTGTAGGGAACTGTTGACTAGCGTGGCATGAAGGGCTTACCACCACCCGCATACGCATTGCAGCTTAGCCATTTGTTAAAAGGCATTAAAATCGTTAGATGACTTGGGTGTTAGCCAACTGATTATTATTATTATTATTAAATGTGCTCTTGGGTCCTTAAATATGAATTTGAAAGCCCCTTATTAAATTTTTTTCATTTGAACAGTGAGGTGCTTAATGCTCATTGTATCCAAAACATGTTAATTTTAGCAGGGTGAAAAGTACGATTAGTGTTTTTCGAAAGCATATTGTGACGATAATCAAAACGTTTGTAAAGATAACTTTAACTTTACTTTTCGCTATTTTGTTAAGTTACAATTCAAAATTATTTCTACCTTAGAGAAAAAGGTGTTCCAGGCGAATTTTGTTACGTCTTCCACTTGTAACATGAAGTAAGTAGCGCTAGAACAAATATGAGAATTATCATCATTGATAAAATAAAATGTAACGGTGTTTTTATGCGATCAACCTTAAATTCATCGAAGTTTCAATGCATTTCTTGGTGTCCTTATATATTTGTCCTGATTCGACGTCCAATGCTTGCTAAAAATATGAAGATTCGAAAGGAAAGCCAAATAATCTTTTTACCAATTCTCACATGCGTCATAAATTTAAATTAAAAAACTTATCATAGATGTCGTGTTTTAACTGTTTGTTCTATTGTTGCTGCATGGAGTTTCTGACCACTTACCGTAATCGGTACAAGCTCTGATTAGGGAAAATCTCGGAAATCATCGTTATCAAACCGTAATTCAACATTGATTTAGTTATCAATTAACGAGTAAATTAGTGAGGTCTTCCACTCAGGTTTTACTTAATGTTTTATGATTAGTTATGGTCGTTTATATGTAATCGAAATAAAGATTAAATTTTTCCATTAATGTATACGAGTCACAGTATAAAACTGTTGCTCAACCTTATTGACGAAAACGTGATGTAGTCTTAGGTTTATTAGAAAACAAATCACTCTATCATTGAAAACATTCTCTTAAACAAATATGCTCACTTGAATAACTCCGACTCTTAAGACCATTCTGTAGGGTTTTTTTGGTTACAGTCACTTATTTCTCAAGATAAATTTATTATTTACATCACATTTATTCTGAAAATCTCAATCACAACTAATGTTCATAGAAAAATTTTGATATTTGATGAAATATAGGAATTGAATAAAATGCAACCTACCAGAAAAATTTAGACAAAACTCGTAATGCCTTTTTATAATCTTCCATTTCTAACGTAGTTGTTATAAGACAAATACTTACCTGAAAATAATGAACCATTTAAGTGTCTTTTACTCTTCGATATGCACTATTTTAAGATTTAAGTGATTTTCCGTTTACAGTCTAGTGATGTCAAGGTTTCGAATTGACGTTATCGGAGCCTTTTCTTAAAGCTTGCTTGTTTTGCACAACGCATAATGCTGAAATTGCCCCGTAGAAAATGAAGAAATTTTAAAAACAGTTCTGACTCTTTTGACGCTAAATCAACAGAAATAGCGTGTCACATTATCGACATATTCCTTTGCTGCATCTTCACGAAAAGTTCAGATAAATAGAGCTCGTGCTTTCAAATATGTATAAACCTTGGAAAGTCCGGGAAATAACTTGTATTTTGAAAACCGTAATCACCAAACGAATGTAAGTGTTTTGTCTTAATGATCATTTGCAACGCTCCGTTTCCCAAAAGGGAAAATAATAATTTACCGAAGAAGAGTAACAAAACTTAACATTTTTCTTTTAAACCTCATAAAACGCGCTTATAAAAATATTTGTCATGGCTTCAAAAATAACTTAAATATTTTTCAGTTGGATAAAACCTCACTACATTAATATTAATTATTACAAATATGAATTTCTTTTTAATGTGTTATGCCGGGCCGATATTATATATATTTTGATAATTGTTTTAATTACACTTATACGTTACATGAGATCAAAAGTCAATCAAGTCAGACAGGCCTAGCCAAGCTATCTCATGAGAGAAGTTGAACGTGCTTAAGCAGTCGATATATTCATTGAAATTTGTATACAGAAGTGCTTAAGTTATTTTTAGTCAAATATTGGTTATATTTTGGAATTTGGTTTATATTGTTAATACAATTATGTGTTTTATGGATTTCTCATTCAAAAATTATCAGTAAATAACATTGAAAATAATAACAAACAAGTTGGCAAGCTTACCAAAATATACCTCTCCTCGGAATAATTTCCCCTAGGGTGTATTAACTACTGAACACGGTATTCAATGATATTCCGCCATCAAAAGCGGCCCTCAAAAAATTATCCCGGTGCTATCCGAACCAGCAGATATTTTATTTTAATTATAAATATTACAAATGTTATTGTATTAAACAAATTTCCAATATCAATAGAACATAAAACCAACTTTAGACCCAAAACGTTATTAAATTACCAAAGCAACAAAATGAGAAATATAAAATACAAATTTAAAATTATTAGAACACTCACGAAACGTAAAATATACGTGCAAGAAACTATTTCACAGAGAAAAACCAACCCATGGTACTATAGGTCTTAAAAATTCAAATTTATATGGAAAAACCAAAGTTAAAGCGAAAACCAAAACTATAAGTGAAAGCACTAATAAAAAAAGGTGGGCTCATGACTACAACCCAATGAAGCCGATAAAAATCAATGCAAATAAAAAATCGTAAACATGAATTATCCCCCACATTATCAACAAACAAGAAAAATAACTTAGGAATCAAGAAAAAGTCAATCTAAATACCCACAGTAATAAACATTGTATTAACAGAAATATGCAATAAAAAATTGTAATAATAACCCAATCAAACAACAAGGTAATTCAAATTCTTCGAAAACCAGAAAATGTCAATCCATATACCCACGGTAATGAAAATTGTAATAGAAAAAACCAAAAACACCTTCCCGTAACAATTCCCGGCTTATAACGCACGCAAAAAAAACCTTAACTGAATAGTGAAGGCTAAACAACAGCACATATCTCAAAATATAAAACCAACGTAACCACATTAATGAAAATGTATCACAAATTTAAAGCCGATAAGAAAACACGTAAAATAAATTAAGAAGTTTAGATAAACCGAAAAAAGCGCGTTGTATACCACTTGAAAATGTATTCAAAAATGAGTTTTAACGATTCAAAAGTACCGATAGACAAAAAACTAACTAAGTGGACGCCCACGGGTTCTACCCTTTAACCCTCTTATCTCTGCTGACTGCGCTAAAACAAAATTTAGCCTTTAAAATTTCATACGTAAAAAAAAAGTTGACTTTAGAAACAATTAATATACTCTTCAGCTTAAGCTAAGCTTATACTTTTCAATGAATCGTAATATGTATCTGTGGTTCTGTGGTAGAACGTCCGCCTGTCGTACAGGAGGACACTGGTACGAATCCCGCTCGATTCAATCGCAAATTGATACTGAGACGAATACCGTGAACAGTTAGTGGAAACCCTGGGAATTTGGACGTTGAGACGTTTATCGTAACCCTCAGCACTCGGTCCGTCCCAAAAATCAATAAGAAGAAGTTGGAGAGAAACCACCCATATATACAAAACGCAAGCACAATAAACTCATCACCCACAACCGCCATGACACAAACTCAACATTCCCACACTGCACATAAACATTGCAATAACAAAATTTCCAAAAAAAATTCACCCGTTACTAAAATGCAAACAATTATCAACAAGACACGAATCCAAATTAACCAATAAGCAATGCAACAAATGACGTCACTGATTGTTTTGGTCTTCAACTCCGTCCAACAATTCCCAGAACAAAACCGTATTGCAGACCCCAAGACTTAAAGCGTACTGATTTTCCAACTGCGCCGAGAAAATTATCTAGTGCTCCAAGTACGAGATATGCCATTTTGAAAGCAATACAACTGTGAAAGAATGTGCAATGAAGTCTCGATCGAGTCTCCTATAAACTAAACTTTAAAAAAATAACTCTCGCTGAATCCTTTGCGCAGTGTGCGCGCATGAAATTCTTATCGCTAACCACCCAGATGACATCCATCCAGGGCATTCCGATCAGAAAATGATGGTCAATGCAGCCGAGAATACATGAGAGCAATGTCTTCTCCATACTCACGCGGCCGGTTGGTCACCGACTACCAGACATTCCCGAAAGAAGAAAGCCAGATGAAAGGGACCGATTCCTTCGCTTAACCAGACCTTTCAGGCTCAAAACCTACGGTACTTTCGCCCCTCTCCAACATGTAAGAAGTAAGTCAAGAAAAAAGAATAAATAGTCGTAAGAAGAAACCCGCAAGAATAGAATTTCACGGTATGGAAATCGCGACGAGCTAACGAATCGCGTAAACAACAGTCCCCCGTAAGACGTCCCGTTCTGTGAAGTACGTGTGTCGGCTATCTTGTGTGAAATCCCATTAGTGGAGAGACGATGACCTAGCGGAGGACTATTAAAAAGAATCAAGTGATAGGTAGACATTTCAACATCCCCCTCCAGTGCCGGATTAAGACCCTTGGGGCCTTTAGGCACTAGGCTATCGGGGGCCCCTTTAATACAAGTAGAGGACTCAAGGATTTAGTAAGAGGGTAGCTAAGCAAACCAACTTTTTCTAGAGTTGACACAATGACCATTTTTAAAATGGGAAATGGTTTTTTTCCATGGGCGCCCGCAGAGGTGGGCAAACGGGGAAATTGCTCTTTAGCCATACCTCTTTACTCCCCCCCCCCCCGAATTGGGCCTTGCCCTGTTGTTTTTTCTGTCGAACGTTTTGGGGAGTGCAGTCACGAAGAAGAGTGATCCAGTTACTTGAAATGTGTGTTACATCAATTTCGGGAAACTTATAACCCTATTCCTACTTTGCTTTAGCTATAGCTCGTTCATTTATCGGATCGTTGTATGTGTAAATGTTGTATATTTCATCGGGCGACTTCGCTATATGACTTGAAATAATTTCTGCCGGCGCCCATGCTCTCAGTAGCGTAGGGGGTGGACTTGCCCCTTGGTCCACCCATCTGGCTATGCCACTGCATGCTCCTCTCTATTTGAACTCTGTTTGAACCCAAAAACCAACCATTTTCTATTTGACTAGGCAAAAACCTAACTTTTCGCCCTACCCCTCTAAGACGAAGCCATTAATTACATACGTTCCTGAATTCCATAAGTGACAATTCACAACGTAACTTAAACCAAAAAATAAATAAAAATGCCATAGCACCCACTTAAAGGAAGTTATAACTGGACCATGATTATCCAAATTATAGTTCGACTATTCAAATTTGTTTAATGCTGGAGAATGTTGTCAATTCAAATCCTAACGATGTTTATATAAAAAACTGTGCTGGGGCCAAACAAAATGAACAAGGGTGGGGCAACCCCCTCTCTGCTGAGCGGCCTGACACGGAGTAACAGAGTGGACAAGAGATTGGTTATTCAAGGTTACAAGGTAGTCGTTTTGGTACGGTTCTACCTCTAGAGATCACCGTAAAACGAAATAGAGGCTACGCGGCAGTGGCGGACTGGGTCTAAAAATTTGGACTGCCAGGGGTCAAAGAGGGCCCAACCAAAACCAGAGGCGTAGGCAGGGGGGAGACACCCAAGGCGTCATCTTCTAGGCCCTTCTCTGTAATATTTTTAAAATTTGCTGTGTCCAAGCAAGATAAATCTTTATACAACTTTTTGTGTTGTTAAAAACTTGAATCTAGTGACTGGACAATGCGGTCCATTATTAGGTTAAACACATTTACTCTAAAATCATCGGGACCCTGCCAAATATAAGACGTAACTTAGTACTGTTCAACTACCTAGTTTCCTTCGTCGGGTACTCGGGCTTAGCCAAACTTTTAAAAATATGTTAAAAATGGTTAAAATTGTTTCGAAAGTGAATCCACGCTGAACCGCCAGCGCCTCGGCACCCCGACGATGTCATTGGAACTTTTTTTTTAAATAAAATATTAAGTTTTAGTTTTATCAAGAATGTATTTATTTATATTTAGGAAGAATGATTATGTTGCGACAATCGCCGGGCACGTTGAACGCCTTTCCCCCGTCTCGCGCGGGGGGAAATACAAAACGTCACCGGCGTTTGATTTCCATCGCGTTAGGTGACGTAAATTTTAAGCAGCCAATGAAATACCAGGACTATTCGTTTTATTTTAAGCGGAGGAGCGTACTGAGGGGACCAACGGGTGGATTGAGAGAAAGGCTAAAAACCGTCTCGACATAGACATTCTCCCTAGGTATAAATAAATACATTCTTGGTTATATTCAGTAAAAATATAATTTAATATTGAAAGTTTTGGAACTTCTATTATATTTTGAAGCTACTATAATGTTGACATATTGTTGAAGGTTTAAGGTGGCCCACTGACCAAGTTTATCATGGGGCTGCCATCGGGCAGGCCCAGTCTATGGCCAGTCCGCCACTGCTATGCGGTACCTTATCTCGACTTACTCGAATTCGTTTTTATAGTGTTTTTCGGAAGAGTATTTCAAATTTCGTTTATATTATAAATATTAAAAAAAGAATCAATATAGTTTCAAAATTATTGATTTTTTCATTTTGAAAAAACATACCGTAAAACTGTTATTAAATTTAAATAAGCTTAATGTTTTTTTTTTCAAATAATTTATTCTTTGAACTAGCGTATTGACGTGGGATCTTTCGTGCCTATTGTGCCTAATTCTTTATCCGGCACTGTTGGTTATACTTTTAAAATTAAAAGTTTTGGTTTGATTATTGTGTAGTTGAATTTAGACAACGGACATACAAAGGCTGACCGCTGGGGATCAAAAAGGTCTTAAGAAATAATTTAGCCCAAGGCCCCAAAAGGTCTTAAGACGGGCCTGAGGGAGAGAGCGGTGATTCCCGATGAATTTTAAATACTTCTATCTTTTACAACCTAGAGTAATATTTTATAGAAATTATATGACAATTAAAATTAAATTACTTTCATTAATTGTTATATCGAAGACCTTTTTAGTCACCGACGTCTCTCGTATGCATTGCCCTTGAACTACTAAGCTCTCTTCTTTAACTGTTTCCCTAACGTTAAATATACGATTGCCTACCAAAAGAGCTTGACCTTTTCTATTCGTAGATTCTCTACAATAGGTTCTAAGTCCATTTATCGCCAAAAATCACACTATTTCGTTATTTGTTTCGTATTACAATCTTTATCATTTAACGATAATACTCGGGTTTTTCCGTTTCAAAATACGCTGTAGATTAAACCGAGGCTTAAAGACTGGGCAAGATTCACCGCCTTAAAATTTTCGTCTACTTAAAAGATACATTGTGAACGACCAATTGATGAAAAGTTATGAAACTAGCTTTTAAATAAACCTTGAAACTTATTTCAAGTCAAATTTTAAATCACTGATGGCAAAATTCGCGAAAAGTATTAATATCGTTCCGAATTACAACCTACTTTCTAAAATCTCATTTTGCTTTCTAATACGCGCGTTGACAACGCAAACTTTACCTAGACGAGCAGCTGTTCTATTATCTACATGACGCGTTAAAAATATTATTTTTGAATGTTATAAAGCGATAAATGATTTTTCAAGACGATTTTATATTACGTTTAAGCATGAATATATCTAGCTATGAATATACAATAGCAATAGCCTCTCTAACCTCCCGCTAAAATTTGGGTTGGGCTTATCTAGTCACGTGATCAATCACATCTGCTCCGACCGAGTGAGGAGCATGCCGTCATTTCCCTCAGTCTCCTGATTGGCTGAAAACGCTTCACTGGTCTCGAAAGTTGCCACCCAAATCAAATCGACATGATAGAAGGGCTATATCGTAGGGTTGGATATTCATAGCTAGATATATTCATGGTTTAAGTTCATATAAACGGGAAATATTGTCAGTGGAATATTTCTTATATCATTTGGTTGGTTAATTAAAGTTTAATTATCGGCAACTTTACATTAATTTCAATGGGGGCGAGGAAAAACTTTGAACCAAGTTACGCGTGATCTCGCCACGAGAGGCGCTGCGTGTAATTTTCGTTTGAAACCGACAAAGCCTATCAGCGGTCAAATGTGGACGAAACTTAGTTTAGTCTATTTGTTAAAAAGAGTTACGGCCCATCGGTTAGCGCTCGACGTTTCCGCGTCGCTAGTCCGGGCTCACTATCAAAAAAGTTTTCTTGCGTCGGATATGGTTTCGTACTAATCGTACGACGTTCTGATCGCGCGATGAACAAACTCAGTAAATAAATAGTTGAATCAAGAATGTATTTATTTATTCTCAGGGAGAATGAATATGTTGAGACGATCGACGGACACGTTGAGCCCCTACCCCCTTCACGCTAGAGGGGGGGGGGAGTAAAAGGAGGCGGTCTTATTTTTTGCGTCCTCGCAGCAGCGTTAATCGCGTCAAAAACGTTATTTTTAAGAACCAATGAGATTGCAGCACGAATTGGATTTATTTTAAACGGAGGAGCATACCGGGGGGCACAACGGGTGGAATTAGAGAAACGCTAAAAATAATCTCAACATATTCATTCTCCCTGAGAGTAAATAAATACATTCTTGGTTGAATATTGAGTTTCAACTGTCGTGTGACCGTGACTTTAACCGACTATGTGACTTCATCGATACATAAGTGTTTGATTTGTTGTGGAGTGACTGTTTCTTACCTATCAGCAAGGGTTGAATGTGGGATTCAATGAAACGGTTAATCATATATATTCTGATTTCTTTAGTATTTCTTTTATGTTATGTTTTATTTTACTATTGCTCATAAAATATTCAATAATAAATAATTCCACGTACGAAAATTCATCGAATAATAAGTTGCGTGAAAAGAGATAATGAATAATGAAGTATAGGCGAGCAGGTGTAAAAATCTTGGCAAGGAAACTTTATTGATAGTGAGCCCGGACTAGCGACGCGCGAACGTAGAACGCCAACCGATGAGCCGTCCACGGCCTACTGCGCATGCGCTCGCCCCATAGCCGCCCGCCCAATCCGTCAAAAATTGTGAATTCCATTTGTGGCCGCTACGTAGGCTGTGGCGCTATAATATGACCCCTCTTTAACATTGAATCCTACGGAGATAGGTTGGTTTTTTATTCATTATGAAAAAGATTGACAATTAATCGGCATTTTCAAGGAATTGAAAGGTAAATCAACTCTTTTTATACGTTATAATAACTTTTGAAAAACTTTTACTTTTGTTTTTCCCGCCGAAAATAATATTTTAAAATTATCGCTACTGATTCAGCTGTTACAGTTGACAACACGTCGATGAAAAGAGACTGGATAATCACAATTTACGCTTGTAGCTAAGCCAATAGTAAATATTTTAATAACTGAGAAATTGAAAGTAAGTTATTATTTAAATATTTACAATCCATAATATGGAGAAGTTTAAACCAAGTTATTATTTACATACATGTATTTCCAGGAATGACTGTCGTAAATGTTGTATTGAACGTTTCACATTTTCAGAAACTTTCTCGATTGCGGCTTAAAAGTAAGTTCTTTAAGTTTCTCGTAACAAGCTGAAATTATCCGTGATATATTATCAACTAAAGGTGGAATTATTTTGTAACAGATGAATTTTGCAGAAGTTGAAGGATGAGTGTCATTGCAATCACACTGTAAAAGATGACATTTAGAAAGTTTCGGCAATAGGTAATATTAAATTTTGTTACAAATTCCAGGAGTTTCTCGTAAATATGGAATCGCTCCCTCTATGAAGCTCAAAACAATTGAGATAATCATGACAAACTTCTGCATTGGGTATTTTAAACCAGCTCTGTCTGATAGTTAAATTAAATTAAGGAGTGGAGAATAGTAAGTCCCAATTCGAAATTTGATTCGTTTAATCAATAAATCTAATATTATTTGTTTGAACTTGGTTACTTGATTTTTAAGAGGCAAGAAAATTACTAAACATTATTTACATTTTTGAGGGGCTACTATGAGATTTTTAGGGTGGACTAATTTTTAATTTCAGGTCACTATATCCCACCCCCAAGGGCCTAGAGACTCCCGTGTATTTATATACAAACTGTTTACAGTTTCTTTGAAAATGTCAAGCCCCACAATTGTCATTTAAAGATGAATTCTGTACCTTTACGATAATCTATGTCACTTAAGTGTAAACTGCATACTACACTTGATGCTGATGTGTCATTTATTTTGTAGATAGATATAGATTTTACCAGAAGTAATTTAGATAAAGTGATTGGTTAGATTAAAATATAACGGTATTTCCCTAACTCGAGGGAAAGGGTCCAATTGTAGGTGTTGTCATCCCCCACATTATCGGATGGGAATGGGATACCTTGGTGGAAGGAGCTGGTACTTCTGGAGGGAAAAAGTGAGCGCGCAATGAGTGTCCGTAACCCGTCTGCTTTGAGTGTATTCGTCGTTAACTTACCTCTGACCCATGAGCATTAAAAAAAGGAAATTTGAGAGAAGAGGTAGGTAGGTTCACCAAAGGTGGCAACCATCTTACGAATCAAGATACCAATGCCTTTTTCTTAAACCTCCCTCCAGTAGTAGACTTTTCCTCCTAGGCTTTTCTGTACCAGCAGTTGGACGAAAGAGGCAACTATAAGGGGAGATACCTTTCGGCGTTACCGGGCCGCTGGCATCCCCTTCTTTAAAAAAGAACGCGGAAAATATATTTATTATGACAAAATGCATTCTTCGCAGAGAACCATTAAAAAATAGATATTCTAGGTATAACAACGCGTCCATGATTGGATGGTTAAAATAATGAACATATTTAAATCCGTTATATGCTAGTAAATCAAAGTTTAATTTTATTTTTCTAATCTCAAGAATGATATTTTTCAAACGTTGTCGGAATGATGAGGTATTTAGTAAATATTGCCCATATGGGCTAAGTGTGCATATTTATATTTCCGACTTCTCCCTTTGACGGAAAAAGTCGTAAACTAGTCAGGTGCTAGTTATATTAGCGCTGTGTTATTTTTTACGCGTTTACAATGGTTATGTTTATTGAAAAAGCGTTGTAAGAAAAATGCCTAGGGCCTACAAATGTTAAGGATAAATTAGGACTTACCTTTATGATTTTCAAATCAAGTTCAATTTTAAAACCAATTAAAATTTAAAATTAATAATTAAAACACTTTTAATTTTTAAATCAAATATTTAAAAAATATTTTTAAAACAACATTGATCAGTAAAAACTTACAAGAATTTTTTGTAGTTTTATTTTTTTAAGAAAACTTACTGATGCTTACTGAGATTTAAAAATTTGTCCTAAATGTTCTTTTTTTGACATTTTTTATTAGCAAATTATTACGTGGTCGAACTTCATTTGTCGCATAACACCATTTTCTAGTGATATCAATGAAAGAGACGCCATTATTTCCTGGCCCATTGTGGATCGGAGATAATTTTTTATCAATTTCAGTTTTGAGAAGCTTTTTCCTCCTTCCGCACTGGTTCCGAAAATGGCAAGGTAGATTCGGAATGCAATGTTTACATTAGGAAAACTTGATACTATTTTATCATCAATTTGTGCTCGAAGCATATACACTACAGATTTTTCATCCCGGTACATTCTTGAAAATATTGAAAACTATTCAACAAAACTATCCTCGAGATCTGACGGATATATCGCCACAACTTCCTTAGCTTAAACGTTGACTTCTGTAGTCAGTGATCTGTCCAGTAAAAATTTTAACCTTTCGCTGAGAATTTTATAAGCTTATCGTTTTTTATTGAACTCGGTGGTAAGTTTGTCAAATATAATATAAAACGACTGAGTAAGGAATTTGTCCCTGGCACTTAAATTTAAACTTAGTTCTGGATTATCAGGAACTTCTTCAGAAAAGCGAGGCCTTTTTCGTTTACGTTGCGTTCTTTCTTTGTAGTCGGTTGAGCTTAGCCATCTCCTCAAATACATCAAATTTCTTACGTGTTAAATGAAAATGTTCTTAAAGAGTCGTATAATTTTACAATTCTATACAGCTCAATGCCCGGTTACTGTAAAGCTTTATTTACAATGTCAATATTTTGAAGTAGATCCCTCCAAATTATGCACATCAGTGCTGTTTCTAACTCTTCAAGCTTTTTCAGTAGCGATCTTGCTTCATGAACAGCCGTTGGAGGTTGACGCCCTCTTTCAGTTATATCACGTAAGGCTTGACGCACCTCAGAGTAGTAAGTGTTGCCATACAGAGCAGACCATCTGGTATGTGATAACCTTTTTTCAACAACTCTATTTTTTCATATTTTTTATCAATTTAGACCATCTCTGTGGTGACGCGGAAAAAAAATATATATATATATATAAAAAATAATAAATAATAATAATATATTCCCTGCACAATTCCAAAAACGTTAACTGCTGCTCAACAATACAACACGGCGGCTCATCAAACTAGATTAAGACTGCACGCGAAACTGTTAAATTATTTAAAACAACTTTGTTCACCGGAATATGTTTCACTCATATTGCTTGCATTATCAAATGACTGTGATCTGCAGTTTTCAATTTCGATACCATAAAGCACCAGAAATTTTCGTAAAATATCGAATAACTATTTTCCATCATGTTGTTCAATTTAAATAAATTTAATGAATCGTTCAACAACATTTCCATCCTTCTTCGCGTAACGGATTATAATTGTCAACTGATCTACGTGACTAGTCTCAGGAGTTGAGTCTATGCTGAAATCGTAATATTTAGCGTCTTTAATTTCAGATATTATTTGGCTGTTTACTTGAGACGCCACAATATCAATTTATTTCTTACATATACCAGCGGAAAGATAAGACGCATTTCCTTACTTGGGTTAACGTATCTTAGGCAACTTTGTTTAAATATTGTTTAAATCTTGGTTTCTTGTTCAACACTAATGTCAGATTCTATAAAACATACGTTATTGGTGTTTTCCGTGCTATGATCTGCTAGATTGTTGTTGGTGGCGATGGCTAAACTGGTTGAAGGTCGAGCTGGCACCACAAATTTCAGCATCGAACGCACCAAATTCTTAAGCTCCTCGTTTTGAGCGACTTTTCTTTCGCTTTCTATATTCTATTATATCCGTCAGACATTTTTATCTAATTATAAACTGTTCTTTAGCTTACGTTAAATTAGTAGTTCCTGTTTACGCTAGTTTACAAATTACAAAGAAAGTTATTCAGCTTATAACTGTGAAAATAATATTTCTGACTCGGCTTATTTGTGCGACACAAACGTTATATCAAGAAAGATCATTTCGCGACTTTCGAGTTTACTTGTGCTTGGTCAGCTCTTCATTTCGCGTTTGCCTTGTTTTATAAAAGGTGTGTAATGTTTTATAATTTAAACGTCATGTATTTTCAGTATTTTATTTCATTGTATAAAATTAGCATAAAAATAGTAGCTAACTAAGCTTAGTATAAGAGTATTTACAAGTCGTAAAAAATAATGTTTTTGTGACGGCAAGATAATGTAGCTAATTGCTTTTATGAAAAATAAGGTAGGATTTTACTTAATGGTATCCGCTGCCTCCACCTGATTTTTTTTAAGTGTTGTTTTTACAGTGCATTTTAATACTTTTTGGATAACGTAGGACTTATGACGAAAAAGAAAAAGGTTGAAGCAAATTCTTAGCAGGTATATCCGCACTCATAACGAAATCCAAGGAAATAACACATGTATTAAACTAAGTTTTGGAGCCTGACGGCGCCGCGCACTCACTTCCTTCGCTCTAGCGTTGGGGGCGCGGCACCCCCCCCCCGCCCCATACTAAAAAAAGCTTCTGGGCCATCTATAACGCAACCTAGAGGACAGCACCAAGCCTTACGCATCTAGTATCGTCAAGATCCTATTTTGTACTTTAACTCAACAAAATCTGTGCATTGTGAGTGACTACCACCTTCCAAAATCTCGGGAAAGGCTTGATTTTTCCCCGCCCAAAGCCCCTATTTTTAAAAAATAGGCATGAGCAAGCGTTGTTTCATTCAAGCAACTACGATAAATAATTTACAATTGCAGTCCAAAAATCACAAAACGTTTATTACACAGATTCGAATTCTAGGCAGCGCAGTTCAAACATTTTATTCCGTTCGTCGTTGATGCATTTACACCAATCTTTCAAAATATTGCCGCGTTAGAAAACTAAATAAATGGTAGCTTATTCAAAAGGTAACTAAGTTTTCTATCTTTTAATATCTAAAAAACTAGAATAACATCAGTAGTTTAGCGGAAACCTTAAGTAAAATTGTTCCCAGAAAAATAACTTAGCTCTTTCACAATGGTTAATTTTTGTATTTGGGATAATTAAAAACCAATTTAAGTTCAATAATTCCTAACAGTAACTTGAGAGAAAGACTATCAAATTATTCGGGGTATTACCCCTTCGCTCCTGCGCCTATATCGATTATTATTTACGATACGTAGCAGTGCGTCGATGGCAATAAGTAAAAGAAAGATGATGATAACGGACAGTAATTAGGATACTCAATGAAATTCTCGATTGAAATGCTTTTATTGACATATAATAATAACACAAAAATTTGCAAAAATAAACAAAAATTAAAAATGGGATTTCTTACTCAAATCAGGCGTATCCTCGGGATACCTGGCAGCCATGATAATGGTAATAACACTTAAAATGGGGGCGATTAAATAAAATAGAGAGAAATAGAAAAACTTGCGTTAAGCGCTTAAATTTACTTAAGAGATTTAATAAAATTATTGGGGAGAGTAGCTCTAAGCTTATGACTGGCGTGGCAAGGTAAAAATCTGTTAAGATACTTTTTGGGTTGGGGGCTTGGTTTTTATACGGGTTGGAATAAAGGGGTATTGTTCAGGGCTCTCGACACGGGGCTTTTCTCGCTATTGGGACAGGGAATTGACAAATCACTCTAACTTGGTATTAAAGGAATTATTGGGGAGCATTGGTTTAACATGGTTTTAGGGGTTCTAGACTCAATCTTTTAACCTGTCTGGGATTAGCGTATATTCTTAAACGTAGTTTTTTCGTTTCAGGGGATAGTAAGGGGGGGTTTTCAAGGAAATTTTCAACGTTACGGTTTCGCTGTCATGGGATTTTGTCTTCTTTTCGCTGGCTCTGTTTCTTGGTGTCTCGAATATCTGGTTCTTCGTGGCTGCTCTTCGATTGACGGGATTCCGGGTAACGGGAGCTTCCGGGTTACGCAAGACACACGCACACGTGTATGATATTTCGACGACAATTGGATATGGAGGGGTGCCTTTAGTTGACTTGATCTGCTGATAGTTTTTCCATCACGGGAAAAAACGTTCTTGGATTTTGGGATTCATTTGAAATTACACACGATGGGCATTTCGCCTCTTTTGGATTGTGCATTATGCATCTTTTATTGGGACATCGGGGACTACGTTCTTGGGATATCGCGGCCTAAGCCCGGACTGGGTTGGGGATCTCTTCTAGTTCCGATTCTGTTACGGACTCTTCCTGACAGAAAGTCTTGCTGTTTCCTTTGCGTTCTCTGGTTTTGTTGTTCTTCCGTCTAGGGGGGGGGGGGAAGTCGGGTGTCGGAAGTGTAGGCTTGGTAGTGGTATTTACTTGCGGTTATACTTTCTCGGGGTTTGGAAGGCGTGGTTATTATATCGGAGGGGTCTTTGTTTCTACCCCTTTTGGATGACTTTCTATTTTTCGTCCTTGGCAACTAAATTTGAGGGATTTTTCCAGAGCCGAATATGACCTTTCACACTGTAAGGCAGGGGTTAGGTCGGCCGCTACATAGGTTGCACGGAAGAGGGGGGGGGGGAATTCGGACGCTCTTTCCTGTTCGAACTGTCGACTCATGGTGCAATTTGACCTTCTGGGTGGATTTTCTATTTTTCTGGGCGCCGGATTGTCTATCTTGGGGAAAGTAACACTAAGGTGGGACAATGAATAGAATAGATTCGTTAAATTACGGGTTTAAAATAAACTTTTCCGTTTTATGGGGTTTTTTAATTTAATTTTAATATTTATAAGTTTAAAATTATATCCATCTTCTGGGATTTATTTGGGGCTTTCTAACCATACCACGCATGACATATCAAGTATAGTAGGGGCTAATTAAGTGTTTTAAAGTATTTTTAATCAATTGGGGATTTTTGATTAAACTTGATATATACTATGGGAAATTATCAAATATAGGATTATGGGATACACACAATGATAACCGTCTTATTTCTATTAACATTCATTAACGGGATACACAACACAAAACATTAATAAATGAACAGATAATATTTATGACAATGATTTTATAGATTTAATTTATTATGGGTTTTAAATTGTTTATTTTATTTATTAGATTTACTAGTTTTACTTTTTAATTTTAATTATAGGCTTACTTATTCTTGTTTACTTATGTGGTTAGATAATGTTTTATTTTTTCTCTCGCCATATGGCGCCAAAGGGGTAACAGGGGTTTCTAAAACTGTAGGTGCCAACGGACTCCCGATAGTTTTTCTATGCTCTTATTATTTTGGACTGAATTAATCAATTGAAGGACTTCAATCTACATTTCCTAACGTGGAGACAACCTTCAATTTTTTTAACGTTAGCAATTTGGGATGCAAGTGTAGATAAATAATTTTCTGTATTGAAATATGTGAAAAACTATTTACGTAATTCACTAACAAAGTAAGTCACATTCTTTTAAATCTATATTAAAAACTTTCGACAGCTAATTTAATTGTAGGCTCAAAGTTATATTTTAAATGGTCTAGTGATGTTCCGGCCACCTTGCCAAATATTCCATGTAATATACTAATAGGGCCTACGAAGGTCCGTAAAGACGGTAAATTAAATTTTTGCCTAAAGCCTACGGAAGGGTTAAATCAGCCGTGTGATTAACACGGTTGAAGGGATATTGTCCTTAACGAAAGGGTGATAGCATGAATATATTTAACAATGAATATACAACGGGAATAGCGTCGGCTGGTAGTACCTAGAATTAGGGTTGGAGCTTATCTAGTGACGGCATTAGTCACGTGTCCGGAAATATCAAACGATAGAAGATCGTGATTTTCAGAGTTTGAAGAAGCAGTGACAAGGTTTAAGGTTACCGGGCCTACTGTTTTTACTTCTAGATTATCGAAAACGCCACACGCGGTTGTTAAAATTGCTTTTAACAATTGTATATCACTTACCGCGACTTCTGACATGTTTCAATACGACATTTTTGAAATACATTCATCTGTTAAACTTCATAAATCCCGAAACATAATTATAGCCCGTCGAAGCTAATTCCCGAACAAATAATACCGTCTGCTATGACCTATCGAGGACTTAAAAAACGTCATTTCGTAGTATCTCCTGATTGGAGCTTAAAACATGTAAATCGCGTCACTCGGCTCATAAGCTACCGCCCTTTTCAAAGCGACATCTTACTAGAGCCATCTTATACAGTTGTATATTCATGGTGATAGAGATATGGTTCTTAATGATGAAAGTGGTCGCGAAAGCGCTCCTTTTCGTAAATATTCATCTTTGGTTGCAATTATGCTATAGTGTACAGGGATATAGTAATTTTTTTTAAATTTAACTTTAATATTCCAGATATACTTAACACATCAGGAGGATTGTGTGAACTTAAATGGGCGTGACACTTGTTATTTACTCTGATACTGAGTAATCACCCGTTGAAACAGCGGCGCCACAATAGGGTTTAACCCATGGGAAACTGGGCTTTCACATCTTTTTAAACTAGTATCTCTGAGTATACCCTGACAACGTTCCCCAAGGTGCTTTGATCGAAGGCCTTCTTTGTCTACAGATAGCACAAGAAAACTAAATAACCCACTTTGTAGTTGCACATTAGAAATTATAATGTGCTCTTAGCCTCAATTTAAAAATTGTAATTATTCAAAACGTGTCGAATATTTATCATTAAAAATAAACTATCTTTATAAATCTTTCAATACATTTTCTTCCACTAACAAAGTAAATGTAGCTTTTTATAGACCAAAATTTATTGTTTTTTTAAAAGCATATGCATTTTGCGAAATATGTGTTTTGGCATGTTTTAGAAAATTGCATTGTATACTTAGTATAAAATCAACTATTTCTAAAAAGAAGTTTTTTAAGTGTTCGAATTATTATGTCCCCGACTGTACCTAAATTTGCGAAAAGCAAATATCTGGGCGATTGACAATCCGGGAGCCGTGTGCTACACTGTCGTTACTTATTTGAAGACTATTTCATGCATTTTACTCCTCAAAATTTGTGTGTATTAAACGTTAGAGATAAGGGAGTGTGTATACCGATAAGGGGCCCCTACGGGCGGGGGAAACGGGGGTGAAACGGGCCCCTGTGGGGTAAGCATTTCCCCCTTTCCCCACATTTTGCGTACATTTTCGGCAGGTCAAAAGGTTAGCTGATTTATGAGGTCAATAGGTTAGATGATTTACGATGTTATACCACCTCATAAAACCTGGGTCAATAGGTCATCTGCCCCTATTCGGCAGGCGGTGTGGACTGACACGATGTTATGCAAACAGCCGTCAAAACCCATCCGTCATAGTGAATGTCGGGCCTAGGGCACAATTCGAGTTGGTTTTCGCCTATAAACACTTTCGGGCCCCTAAGAGTTGTAAAAGGGTACCGTTAAATAGTGTCCGTCAAAACCTATCCGTCATAGTGAATGTCAGGCCTAGGGCACAATTCGAGTTGGTTGGTTTCCGCCGACAAACACTTTTCCCCCATTATTTTCGAACACTTTAGGGCCCCTAAGGGTACCGTAAAATAGCGGGCGGTCATCGGTAAAAGTGTTTTGGAAAAAAAGAGCAGAGTGTATACAAATTATACGGTCTTATTTATATATTTTTCGAGTACAGGCTGTATAATACGATTTACATTGAAAATACGTCTTTGGAAATGTATTTTATTTATATCATGGTAATTACGTCGATCTTCGTAGGGTATATACCGAAGTTCACTCAAAGGGTTGAAACGAACCATCTGAAATTAGCGTTTTTACGAGCATTTTCATTAAATGTTCTACCTCGAGGCGTTTGATGGTAAGAGTTACGATTACGTCGAAGCCGGGTCCATCGGGGGTGGTTGTGGGTCCGCCGGAGATGTATTTTTCGGATGGCGGGATATCTTGACCCTCCAAAGCGGCGGGTGACGGACAGTTGGGATAAAATTTGTCGTGTTCCGCTTGGGGTACGTCGCCGGTTTCCCAACTGCCTAACTGTCCGTGGCAGAGGTAGCATTCGGCTATGCCGTCCGAGTCTACAGCGAAAAGTCCGGCGTGGGCCAAGTCCTCTTTGTTCACGTGTACGTTGTCCCATTGCTTGAACGTTTCTAGCCGACCGGTTACGGTGTTGAGATCCTCATGACTAGCCATCCCGATTCTCTTTGAGCTACGGAATAATATTTCTGGGTCTAAACCCCAAAATGACGTAATCTATAAAAATGAGGTAATCTATAAAAATTACGTAATTTAAAAATGACTCACTAAAGATGACGTAATCTACACCATGAAACGTAAAGATTACGTAGATGCGTTGTGGTTTTCATAAGCCAGCCGCTATGGGAAAGAGGAAGATGTCTTCGCTTAGGGTACCAAAGAAATGCTGGATATGCTCGGAAATATACCGGTCCGTGAGAGGTTTCAAACAACATTTAATGACTCATTTATCGTGTAATACAATGAAAGAAGATTCGGATCTGGCATGTGATTGTGATGCGAGTGAATCGCTCCATTACACGGAGGCCGAGGAAATGTCAGATGATAAAATTATCGATTATCTTAACGAACTTATTGGGGCATGTAAAAAGCGCGGTGCCACAATGGAATCAACCGAGTCAACTACAGCTAACCTGCCAGCCGAATTAAAAATGCCGACTGAAAAGGAAATGGCTGCTCTGATTTATTTTCAAGAATATTGTAAAACTAATCAAAGTCATAATATTAAAACCGCTGTAAAGAAAATGTGAATAAACGTTTTTATATTGAATACATTGTTATTTTTAAAGGTGACCGTATAAAGTAACACTTAATATTTTGAAAATTCTAAAATACGTTTATAATATTTTTCCAACGTGGGCGAATGAATGGACACAATGAACTATTAATTACGTAATCTAAAAAATGACGCGCTGACATGATGTTATGCAAACAGCCAGTAGCTATAAACCCGAGTAATTGGCCTACTTACCTATAGGCCAATGGGTCTCTCATTATTTCTCAACCACTTGTCAAAAACCTATCCGTCTTAGGGAATGCCCCCCCTACGGCATCGGTCAAACACTTTTCTCCACGTGCGAGTGGTGTTAAGTAATAAATCCAAATAGTTCAATGGGTCGAGCCTTTTGTGTTTTCGCCGACAAACACTTGCCCCGTGTAACATTATTTTCAAACACTTTTACGATGCGCAAAGCTATCCGTCTTACGGAACATCGGCCCTAAGGGGTAAAGGGTAGCTAGAGAATGGCCCTTACCTCCCCTCCCCTAGCGCGTAAAATAGACACAGCGGGTGTGCCCCCTTGCTAGCTAAAAGTATCGTTTGGGTAAAAAAGAGCCTAGTGTATTATAAAAACGGTTTATTTTTCTACGACATTCTATGATTTGTAGAGACCATGGCGAATAAATTGAAAAAATGGCCCCCAACTTTTGACATCAGGTGTGGATTCTTAGCGCTAAAAGGGTTATAACAAACGAGTGTTCCCACCAAAAAATTTTTTTTTGCGCGTAGAATTTTATGGAGGCCCATAAACTAGTAGCGGGAATGGAACCTCTTAACTATTTCAGTTTAAACTACGAGGTATTCTCATAGATTTTTGTTTTTACACCCCAAATGGCCCCTACGTATGGGGGAGCCCGTCAAAGTGTGTATGGGGGGGGGTCCTTTTGGGTATAAAAACCCAGGGATTTGGTCCCTAAGACATCACAACTCTGTTCTTTTTTGTATCCAACCAAGTCCACTAGAAATCCATCTCCGCTGTTCTCGGATGAGGACGTAGCCATGTAAGTTTTTATCAATTTTTATATTTTTAGCTTGGTGATCTATTCGAAAATTAAATGGTAACCCTGTATGCGTAACAATTTCAATATGCAAGATACTCGAGAATAGTCTATATTTAAAGTTAAAATGCGAAAACTACATTTGTAGTGTTCAATTTAAAAGAAAATTACTTCAGCTTTTAAATAAGATTTTTTTTGTATCTACCCTATATCATTTACATATTATTTTTTTTATTCTAATTTAACAATCACTTTAAAAACTTAGCACGTCTGAATAGCTGTGTAGAGTACTATTAACAGAGATAAATATTTCTGGGGTCAGTTAAAGTGATGATTCGAGCGAAAAATTTGCATATGTTAAAGTTATTGGATTGAAGGAAACTTCAGTGTTTTCAGAGTGATAATTAAGGGAAGTTGCCTTACAATATAGTTGAAAATTATCTTTTTAAGTCTGTGTCCACCCATTGATTATGTTAGGAAGTGAAAAAATTTCATTTAGCAAGCTTTTCTGAAATTTCGGTATCCACCCTGTATCATTTAAAAGCTCAACCATTGTTTTTATCAAGTTAATTTCAAACATATCTTAAAACAAGCTTCCTTAAATCTGACTAGCTTTGTAGGGTAATAATAAAATAGCTAAATATTTTTTGGGTTTAATAATTGTGCTTCTTAGTGAAAATTTTGCATATATTACAGTATTAGGTTGGGTAATTATTTTTTTCACCTGCTACCATTCTCAACGGGTGAACATAGAATAACAAAGATAATTTTCCACTATATTTAAAGCCAACTTTCCTTACATTTCACTATGAAAACACTGAAGCTTCTTTCAATGCGATAACTTTATTACATGCAATTTGTTCCACCCGAGAATTACATTTATTGAATCGAAAAAAAAAATATGTAACCCCCTTAGAATTAACCAACACAGGTATTCAGAAGAGATGGTGTTCAATTAAAAAAAAATTACGTTTGTTTTGGATCCACCCCTATATCAGTTTATAAAACCTGAAATTATTATTTTTTTTAATTATAATTTAAACATCACTTTAAAAACCTTATGCAAGTCAGAATAGTTGTGTAGAGTACTAATAACGTAGATAAATATTTATTGGTTCAGTTATGTGTAGGGAAGCTTGTTTGAAGATAAGTTTAAAAATAATTTGGAAAAAAAACTTGAGCTTTTTAAATATATGATACAGGGTGGATACCAAAATTTCAAAATAAAATTTAATAAAAAGCTTGCTAAATGAAATTTTTTCACTTCCTAACAAATTCAATAGGTGAACACAGACTTAAAAAGATAATTTTCAACTATAGTTAACGGTAACTTCCCTTAAATTTCACCTTGAAAACACTAAAGTTTCATGCAATCCAATAACTTGGACGTTTGAAGATTTTTCACTCAGAATCATCACATTAAATGTGATCCACTCTGTATCGTAAATTTAAAAGCTCAAGCAATTTTTTTTTCAAATTCATTTTTAACTTATCTTAAAACAAGCTTCCCTATGTCTGACTAGCTCTGTAGGTTAATAATAAAATAGCTAAATATTTTTTGGATTCAATAATTTTGATTCTGAGTGAAATATTTGCATATATTACAGTATTAGTTGAAAAAATTTCATTTATGTCCATTTTAAAATTTTTTGTTGTATCGCATTATAAAATTTTTTGCCGCGTAAAAGAAAAATAATTTTTGTAATATATCATCTTATAAAATGTTTTGTAAAAAAATAAATATTTTTATTATCTTATAAATCAGACTCGTTATTTCTCCTTGCTCGCGTCATTTTTGTTTTTAGATTACGTAATTAATAGTTCATTGGGTCCATAATAACGTAGAAAATGTTTTGGGTTCATTTGACCTGATGAAAACTTTTCATATGGTAAAGTTACTGGACTGATGGAAGCTTCAGTGCGAAGTCTTAATTACATGTTCGAAGTTTTTTTTTTAAAAACCAGTTTATTTCTAGAAATGAAAAGGACATGTTTTATCGAGGCAAACTTTTTCCATGTGAATGGAGAAATGATAATTAAAGAGTTAGCTATTTACGATACGGAAACGGAGAAGCATAACGTCTGGACCTTTAAACCACCATATCCATATTCCAGTCTTACGGAAGAAGATAAATGGCAGTGTAGATGGTTGTATTGGAACATTTGCGATTTCCGTTGGGACGACGGACGGGAAGACTACAACAGCCTAGGAGACATCGCAAATTATATAAAAGAACAAGGGTTCACGTTTTTTTTGTAAAGGTTTAGTAAAGGCCAAAGTTTTATCGGATTTCATAGGAGTTAACGTCAAGAACGTCGAGGATTTAGACTGTCCTAAATTATCTACCATTCTTTGTATAAGTGCTCCTAAACATTGTCATTTTCACCGTGACCCTAATAATTATGCCGTTGTTAAATCTCACAAAATCGCTGTGTGGTACCGAAAAATCGTGTGTAAGAAAATATAAGTCGTTTTAATATTATTTTTGTTTCATCACATTGGTTTTACGTTATGTCTGTTTTCTAAAATTACGTTTCTTAAATAGCGTAACGTATTAAAGTTGAATAAAGAGTTTTTCATTTTATTTTAATTTTAGTGTTCTTATAATATCTTTCTGACTATATGTGTATTGTTTAACTTCTTTCATTTTTAAAAATGTAATTGCTGGATTTAAATAAAGCGTGAAAATTATTAGTTTCGAAATTATATTTACAAATCTTATCCAATCTAAAGTCCATCGTTCGGGTATTAGTAAGTATTTCATACAAACTAACTTAATTAAGTATTTTTAGAAGTGAAGAGAAACACATTGTGAAAACCCAAATGAAAAGAAACTTTAAACGGTTTTAAAATTCATAATATATCTATTTAAAAAATCCAACGTTTCGGAGGAACTGTTCCTCCTCCTTTCATCCCAGCATGTTTCCCCTTTTATCATGGTTTCTCTCCAAAAAATAGCCCCAAAATCTTAAATCAGTAGGTCTCGATCCTATTTATCACCCACCATCCCAAATTGTCAGCTTTATTATGTAATAACAAAGAACCAACTGCCCTCCTCGACAAGGCCATCATTTATAAAATCTCCCGTGATTGTGGTGATTAATACATGGGGGCAATGCCGTAGCCCATTTCATCAAAGGCTTAAAGAGCCCCAAAAATATAAACAACCCGTCCAATAATTCTCCCCCTTAGCGAACACCTTCGTGTTTTTGGGGGCCATAATGCTAGGTGGGACTCAATAGACATACTAGCTCGACCCAAAATTATATAAAACTCATTTTAAAGTACGCGAATCCATCGAAATTTAAAAAAATAAATCTGCGCAATGTTTAAACCGTGACGATGGTTCCCTTTAACGTAGCCACGTTTTCTCCACTTTTTAAAACGTGTTTATGGTCCTCACCCTCACACACACACACACACAACAAACCAATTCATCCTCTCGCAGAATCCACCCATTCGGACAATAGTCGCCTCGAGCGCGAACGAAGATATCGAGGCCCGTTGCTCATATAACACGTCGACGGGGTCGACTCGCCTTTGAGAAAAAAGCTCGCGGCTAAAGAACAGTAGCCCCCCCTATATGTATGCATAAATATTTTTTCATCCCAAAGTTTTACCATCGTACTGTCAGACTTTTAAAAATCCCTGAAGGAGGAGGAACAGTTCCTCCGAAACGATCGATTTTTTAAATAAATATATTATGAATTTTAAAAACGGTTAAAGTATCTTTTCACTAAGTATTTTTAAATATTTGAATATCGGAATTGTATTTTGCCGCGTTAAAAGTAGAGTTTAGATGTATAGTCTTTTAAGAAATACTCGTGATATGGGTTCAAGTGGCAAGCATATTTAAGTACTACAATGATATTAAAATAAAGTTTAAAAATATTTCAATTCTACGTTACTTTAACAACGAATATTCTATGATGTCAAAACACTCAAATCCATGTTTTAAATTCAAATTAACCGCGCAAAACACTTAAATCTATGTTTTCATTTGATTTTTAAATTAACCGCGACGCGCGCCCAGACCCCACGCCCCAGACCGCGTCCCCCCAGGGGAAATCAGCGCACGCGCGCAAGACGGCGAGGTGGGGAGGGCTTCGTATATCAACATATTGTGTTCAGGCCAACTGTGATTTTCGCAACTTACATTATACAGAGATGCTAATATATTAGTGGTATATAAACTGTGTATAATATTTTAGTTCACAGGGCGTCGGTTAACGCATTACAGTTACATTAACATCTCTGCAAAATATCGCGCTACTCATTCAATCAATCAGCTAAAGCACATATCGTGATGACTACATGTAAGTCGTTCCGGCTTCGTAGGTATGTCTCATAAATAAATAAATCTAACCGTCATATTAACATTTGTAATTACACATATTGTACTTTCATTACTTGAAACTTCAGATTAGTTAGATTGTATCGCTAATTAATCCACTGAATATTTTAGTATCCCGTTTTTGTGAATAATTCCAAGCCGAGTTAGTTTTGTTTGAAGTTACGAGCAGACCTGTTTCAATAAAGTATTAAAACGGAATTTTTTTTTGTGTGACAGAGAAAAGATTCGTTCATACCAAAAAAAAGGTAACGTCGTCCATCGTAAGTTAATGCGAACTTGTCGTATTGTCGAAAACGTATACCGTTAAATTGTTAAAGCTCTTAAAGGTTGGTTTCCGCTAGGGCAAAAAGGACATACCGGCGACGTCGACGCAAATACTTCCCGGAGCTCATCGGTTTTCCCCTTTCGATAATAACTCGTGGAGGTTTACGATAATAATAGGTAATGACTAAAGTAGCTAAACGCTAATAGTAAGTTTTGACTAACGTAGTTTAATGATAATAGTAAGTAATGACTAAACGCAAAATTTAACAATGGTTAATTTAAACTAGTAAATAGTAAGTAATATACTATAGAGACAGATACTTCATGGTTTAAAATAAACTTTTATTAAAAATAATATTGGGGAAGCTTTTTCGAGCCCACTCGTTCCTTTTCAACCCAGATAGAAATGGCTAAAAAATCCAAATACAAACAGATAGAACGCGTAAAAAGTCATAACCTGAGCGGTGCGCGTAATCGGATAATACATAAATATAAATTACTTGATCAAAACGTTTTACGAATAATTTTGAGAGCTTTATCTATTGAATAAAAGTTAACCATCCCCAACCTCAAAGGTGGAATCGCGCTTAGATAGAAGACCCGATATGTTCGCGAATTCCGACAACGACCATAATTGCAAACTATGTTTTTTATATTTTTTATTTCTTTCTTTTATTTTGTTTAATTATATATATTTAAAATTGAAGCTGAAACTAATTTTAAAATGACTTTGGTTTCCCATAAGACATGCTGAACACATATCAGTCGACTATAGCTATCTCAACAAGCTATACAGATGTTTCAACTCCCACAGTTAACGTAACTTCAAGGCGGCGCGCGTGCGCTGATTTCCCCTGGGGGGACGCGGTCTGGGGCGCGGTCTCGGCGCGCGTCGCGGTTAATTTAAAAATCAAATGAAAACATAGATTTAAGTGTTTTGCGCGGTTAATTTGAATTTGAAACATGGATTTGAGTGTTTTGACGTCATAGAATATTCGTTGTTAAAGTAACGTAGAATGGAAATATTTTTAAACTTTATTTTAATATCATTGTAGTACTTAAATATGCTTGCCACTTGAACCCATATCACGAGTATTTCTTAAAACGACTATACATCTAAACTCTACTTTTAACGCGGCAAAATACAATTCCGATATTCAAATATTTAAAAATACTTAGTGAAAAGATACTTTAACCGTTTTTAAAATTCATAATATATTTATTTAAAAAATCGATCGTTTCGGAGAAAATGTTCCTCCTTCTTCAGGGATTTTTAAAAGTCTGACAGTACGATGGTAAAACTTTGGGACGAAAAAATATTTATGCATACATATAGTGGGGGCTATTGTTCTTTAGCCGCGAGCTTTTTTTTCTCAAAGGCGAGTCGACCCCGTCGACGTGTTATATGAGCAACGGGCCTCGATATCTTCGTTCGCGCTCGAGGCTACTATTGTCCGAATGGGTGGATTCTGCGAGAGGATGAATTGGTTTGTTGTGTGTGTGTGTGTGTGAGGGTGAGGACCATAAACACGTTTTAAAAAGTGGAGAAAACGTGGCTACGTTAAAGGGAACCATCGTCACGGTTTAAACATTGCGCAGATTTATTTTTTTAAATTTCGATGGATTCGCGTACATTAAAATGAGTTTTATATAATTTTGGGTCGAGCTAGTATGTCTATTGAGTCCCAACTAGCATTATGGCCCCGAAAAACACGAAGGTGTTCGCTAAGGGGGAGAATTATTGGACGGGTTGTTTATATTTTTGGGGCTCTTTAAGCCTTTGATGAAATGGGCTACGGCATTGCCCCCATGTAATAATCACCACAATCACGGGAGATTTTATAAATGATGGCCTTGTCGAGGAGGGCAGTTGGTTCTTTGTTATTACATAACAAAGCTGACAATTTGGGATGGTGGGTGATAAATAGGATCGAGATCTACTGATTTAAGATTTTGGGGCTATTTTTTGGAGAGAAACCATATAAAAGGGGAAACATGCTGGGATGAAAGGAGGAGGAACAGTTCCTCCGAAACGTTGGATTTTTTAAATAGATATATTATGAATTTTAAAACCGTTTAAAGTTTCTTTTCATTTGGTTTTTCACAATGTGTTTCTCTTCACTTCTAAAAATACTTAATTAAGTTAGTTTGTATGAAATACTTACTAATACCCGAACGATGGACTTTAGATTGGATAAGATTTGTAAATATAATTTCGAAACTAATAATTTTCACGCTTTATTTAAATCCAGCAATTACATTTTTAAAAAAGAAAGAAGTTAAACAATACACATAAAGTCAGAAAGATATTATAAGAACACTAAAATTAAAATAAAATGAAAAACTCTTTATTCAACTTTAATACGTTACGCCATTTAAGAAACGTAATTTTAGAAAACAGACATAACGTAAAACCAATGTGATGAAACAAAAATAATATTAAAACGACTTATATTTTCTTACACACGATTTTTCGGTACCACACAGCGATTTTGTGAGATTTAACAACGGCATAATTATTAGGGTCACGGTGAAAATGACAATGTTTAGGAGCACTTATTTAAGAATGGTAGATAATTTAGGACAGTCTAAATCCTCGACGTTCTTGACGTTAACTCCTATGAAATCCGATAAAACTTTGGCCTTTACTAAACCTTTACAAAAAAAACGTGAACCCTTGTTCTTTTATATAATTTGCGATGTCTCCTAGGCTGTTGTAGTCTTCCCGTCCGTCGTCCCAACGGAGATCGCAAATGTTCCAATACAACCATCTACACTGCCATTTATCTTCTTCCGTAAGACTGGAATATGGATATGGGGGTTTAAAGGTCCAGACGTTATGCTTCTCCGTTTCCGTATCGTAAATAGCTAACTCTTTAATTATCATTTCTCCATTCACATGGAAAAAGTTTGCCTCGATAAAACATGTCCTTTTCATTTCTAGAAATAAACTGGTTTTTTAAAAAAAAACTTTGAACATGTAATTAAGACTTCGCACTGAAGCTTCCATCAGTCCAGTAACTTTACCATATGAAAAGTTTTCAACAGGTCAAATGAACCCAAAACATTTTCTACGTTATTATGGACCCAATGAACTATTAATTACGTAATCTAAAAACAAAAATGACGCGAGCAAGGAGAAATAACGAGTCTGATTTATAAGATAATAAAAATATTTATTTTTTTACAAAACATTTTATAAGATGATATATTACAAAAATTATTTTTCTTTTACGCGGCAAAAAATATTATAATGCGATACAACAAAAAAAATTAAAATGGACATAAATGAAATTTTTTCAACTAATACTGTAATATATGCAAATATTTCACTCAGAATCAAAATTATTGAATAAAAAAATATTTAGCTATTTTATTATTAACCTACAGAGCTAGTCAGACATAGGGAAGCTTGTTTTAAGATAAGTTAAAAATGAATTTGAAAAAAAAATTGCTTGAGCTTTTAAATTTACGATACAGAGTGGATCACATTTAATGTGATGATTCTGAGTGAAAAATCTTCAAACGTCCAAGTTATTGGATTGCATGAAACTTTAGTGTTTTCAAGGTGAAATTTAAGGGAAGTTACCGTTAACTATAGTTGAAAATTATCTTTTTAAGTCTGTGTTCACCTATTGAATTTGTTAGGAAGTGAAAAAATTTCATTTAGCAAGCTTTTTATTAAATTTTATTTTGAAATTTTGGTATCCACCCTGTATCATATATTTAAAAAGCTCAAGTTTTTTTCCAAATTAATTTTAAACTTATCTTCAAACAAGCTTCCCTACACATAACTGAACCAATAAATATTTATCTACGTTATTAGTACTCTACACAACTATTCTGACTTGCATAAGGTTTTTAAAGTGATGTTTAAATTAGAATTAAAAAAAAAATAATTTCAGGTTTTATAAACTGATATAGGGGTGGATCCAAAAAAACGTAATTTTTTTTTATACCCAAAAGGACCCCCCCCCTCATACACACTTTGAGGGGCACCCCCATACGTAGGGGCCATTTGGGATGTAAAAACAAAAATCTATGAGAATCCCTCGTAGTTTAAACTGAAATAGTTAAGAGATTCTATTCCCGCTACTAGTTTATGGGCCTCCATAGAATTCTACGCGCAAAAAAAAAAACATTTTTGGTGGGAACACTCGTTTGTTATAACCCTTTTAGCGCTAAGAATCCACACCTGATGTAAAAAGTTGGGGGCCACTTTTTATTAGCCATGGTCTCTACAAATCATAGAATGTCGTAGAAAAATAAACCGTTTTTATAATACACTAGGCTCTTTTTTACCCAAACGATACTTTTAGCTAGCAAGGGGGGACACCCGCTGTGTCTATTTTACGCGCTGAGGGAGGGGGAGGGTAAGGGCCATTCTCTAGCTACCCTTTACCCCTTAGGGCCGATATTCCGTAAGACGGATAGCTTTGCGCATCGTAAAAGTGTTTGAAAATAATGTTACACGGGGAAAGTGTTTGTCGGCGAAAACACAAAAGGCTCGACTCATTGAACTATTTGGATTTATTACATAACACCACTCGCACGTGGAGAAAAGTGTTTGACCGATGACGTAGGGGGGGGGGCATTCCCTAAGAAGGATAGGTTTTTGACAAGTGGTTGAGAAATAATGAGGGACCCATTGACCTATAGGTAAGTAGGCCAATTACTCGGGTTTATAGCTACTAGCTGTTTGCAAAACATCATGTCAGCGCGTCATTTTTTAGATTACGTAATTAATAGTTCATTGTATCCATTCATTCGCCCACGTTGGAAAAATATTAAGTGTCAATTTACCCATGTAAAAATTACTTTATACGGTCACCTTTAAAAATAACAATGTATTCAATATAAAAACGTTTATTCACATTTTCTTTACAGCGGTTTTAATATTATGACTTTGATTAGTTTTACAATATTCTTGAAAATAAATCAGAGCAGCCATTTCCTTTTCAGTCGGCATTTTTAATTCGGCTGGCAGGTTAGCTGTAGTTGACTCGGTTGATTCCATTGTGGCACCGCGCTTTTTACATGCCCCAATAAGTTCGTTAAGATAATCGATAATTTTATCATCTGACATTTACTCGGCCTCCGTGTAATGGAGAGATTCACTCGCATCACAATCACACTCCAGATCCGAATCTTCTTTCATTGTATTACACGATAAATGAGTCATTAAATGTTGTTTGAAACCTCTCACGGACCGGTAGATTTCCGAGCATATCCAGCATTTCTTTGGTACCCTAAGCGGAGACATCTTCCTCTTTCCCATATCGGCTGGCTTATGAAAACCACAACGCATCTACGTAATCTTTTCGTTTCATGGTGTTGATTACGTCATCTTTAGTGAGTCATTTTTAAATTACGTCATTTTTATAGATTACGTCATTTTGGGGTTTAGACCCAGAAATATTATTCCGTAGCTCAAAGATAATCGGGATGGCTAGTCATGAGGATCTCAACACCGTAACCGGTCGGCTAGAAACGTTCAAGCAATGGGACAACGTACACGTGAACAAAGAGGACTTGGCCCACGCCGGACTTTTCGCTGTAGACTCCGACGGCATAGCCGAATGCTACCTCTGCCACGGACAGTTAGGCAGTTGGGAAACCGGCGACGTACCCCAAGCGGAACACGACAAATTTTATCCCAACTGTCCGTCACCCGCCGCTTTGGAGGGTCAAGATATCCCGCCATCCGAAAAATACATCTCCGGCGGACCCACAACCACCCCCGATGGACCCGGCTGCGACGTAATCGTAACTCTTACCATCAAACGCCTCGAGGTAGAACATTTAATGAAAATGCTCGTAAAAACGCTAATTTCAGATGGTTCGTTTCAACCCTTTGAGTGAACTTCGGTATATACCCTACGAAGATCGAGGTAATTACCATGATATAAATAAAATACATTTCCAATGTAAATCGTATTATACAGCCTGTACTCGAAAAATATATAAATAAAACCGTATAATTTGTATACACTCTGCTCTTTTTTTCCAAAACACTTTTACCGATGACCGCCCGCTATTTTACAGTACCCTTAGTGGCCCTAAAGTGTTCGAAAATAATGGGGGAAAAGTGTTTGACGGCGAAAATCAACTCGAATTGTGCCCTAGGCCCGACATTCACTATGACGGATGGGTTTTGACGGCTGTTTGCATAACATCGTGTCAGTCCACACCGCCTGCCGAATAGGGGCAGATGACCTATTGACCCAGGTTTTATGAGGTGGTATAACATCGTATATCATCTAACCTATTGACCTCATAACAGCTAACCTTTTGACCTGCCGAAAATGTACGCAAAATGGGGGGAAAGCTTACCCCCACAGGGGCCGTTTCACCCCCGTTTCCCCCGCCCGCAGGGGCCCCTTATCGGTATACACACTCCCTTATCTCTAACGTTTAATGAGTTGTGTAAAAGTTTACATATGTTAGTGAAATGAATACACTCAGACGTAAGAGTCGTGTTTCGTATCAGAAAAATAATAGTCCATAGGTGGTTCCTGTTAACTTAACACTGCTTATATACTTATCTCCACCACTCTCCCCCTATTCGGCTTTCCGTTGCTATGCAACTCGTTTTGAAATTTTTAATATTTAGGCTTAGTTTCTCTATTCGGTTTTATAGTCGCAAGCCATATTTCCCGCACGGTACTGACGAGTCCCATATAGGACGAAACCGGTCTACCGTTGGAATTTCTGGCTATTTTATTTCATTTAATTTTTCACTCAAAGATCTATTTGGTCCGAATTTCGCGTCTTTTTGTTTGCTCTAAGACCTATCGGTACGAGCTATTAGTAAGTTTTTAAAATTCTTCCAATAATTTGTTTAAGGGTAAGCTTTAGTATCCCTTTTCATATGGACTTATCTACTTATTCGCTAATTTTATCATCGAGAAAAATAATAAACCTACTGTTACCAATCAAAATGGCGTTATCAGACCACTACGATAAATTGGTCAATGCTGTTACAGATGTTAATTGTGCTCTAGGAGAACTAATCACATCTAATTATTACTTTAATAATAGTCAAAATAATTTCATATTTAATTTTAAGTAACTTGTAATTTTGACTTGGTGGTTACCAACGACTTTTGTTTTCAGAAGCAATTAAATATAAATTGAAGGTTCGGCAAAAAGACGGACAAACTAATTAAAAAAAACTAACTAAAGAAAATAAATGGAAAAAATAAGCTACACAGTTCAAGAGTTTAAATGCGCCTGTTATTGATGTATGCCATCAACGTAAATAAATAATCGTAATATTTAGCAAAACAAGAATATTCTAGAAAATGTAACTCTTTCCACTGACGATTTAAAATCACAAGAAATCCATATTACGGGAAAAAGACTGTGTTAAAGGAAGTAAAATGGCTTATTAACTTCTAGAGATTAACGGCAATAGTTAATTTCGGGAACTATGAAGGGTTTTCCACCACCCTCGTAAGCAATTTAACTCGGCCACCTGAATTAAAGGCCTTGTGAATTATAGCCTAGCTGATTATTATATTTTTATTATTATTAAGATTAAATGCTATTTTGAATGAAAAGGTTTATTTATAAAATGCTTTGTTACACAAATATTTAAATATTTTCTAGAAGCTGATCTTTGGCTAAAGAGACTGCGGGAAATGAACCAAAAGTGCTTAATGCCACGGTCGCTAAGGGAGATCGATATTAGCGACAACTTTATGCTGGGGAAGCTAATTTCAATAATGCAAAATACTCAGCTAGCGGCCACGGTACTTTCTTTGCGATAAATCATTACATGTATCTTTTCTCAATTAATGAGTTGGCTACTGGATCGAATACTGGCAAAAACTCCAAGGATTATAAAAAATTACCCCCTACACCTAAATTAGACCAACACAATTTACAAAATTTTGAGTTATTTATTTTTTTCTAACATTGTTTGGTAATAATTTCGTGTCTAAAATTATTTTTCTCTTAGATTTAACTTGTAAGAAATATGGAATTCATGCGATTAAGGTAAAGAAGTTGGTACAAGATCAACTATAAGAAATTAGGAGGAAACAGAATAGCCCCTTAAACGCAAAGGGTTCCGAAGTGTACCCGAAGATAATTGTTTAATGAAATAATTCAATTGGTTAGAAAAAAATGAAACATTTGTGTGATTTTGCACTATCAAATTTTCATATATACACATTAATTGAACTTATTTTTAAGTTATACTTAAAAAAGAACAATGAATTATTATTTTATTTGAGGTTAATTTTTTATTGCAAGAATGCCTAAGAAAATATTGTCAAAAATATCCTTTAGAAGTTATTCATACTTTTTAATATCTGTCGGAAAACTAAAGTACCTTCTTTATCATAAGACTATCGAGGCCTTCTAAGTTTGAATTGGGCATACAGGCGCGTGTATTCAGCACTAGACAGGCACGGGAGAAAAATAAAATAGAACCTACGCTACCTGGCGGAGAAAAAGAGCCAACCCACCCTCACCCCTACCACCTATACTCTTGCCATCCGGTAGCATGCATTGGGGGATTTGTGCAGAAGTTTCACTTTTTCACCACCAGATGGATTCATGTAGCCAATTTGGCCATTCATTTGTCTAACGTGACAATCCAATTCGTTTCAAACGTACTGGTACCTTGATAGTCTTATGTCTTTATGTATACCACAGATATTTAGAAAATTTTCCATAATCTTCTCAACGAAAATCTAAATAAATACTTCATAATTTTCCCCAAAATTTTTATTAAGAATTATTTAGAACATATCCAAAAGGGATAAGTGTTTAAAAAATAGCGCCTTGGTACTGCGAAGCTACGTGTGTTATTTCAATTCTAGTATTGTATATATTTCGTGGCAACATTGTTAAGGACTATAGCTTCAATGTTAATTTTGTAAGTCAGTTTTCAGAAAAATAATACAATTACCAATGCACAATTGTAACTACGAAGTCAAAACATATAAGGCTTGAAAGAAGAAAAAACAACGTAAAATAAAGCTGAGTTGTTTTAAAGGCAGTACTGTAACACGCAATTTCTGTTTACTTCGCGTGAATTGAATTTTCAATGCGGTCTATGGAACAACCTGATCATTATTCGCTGTGTGACTAAAATAACCCGTTGAAGTTTTAGAACCGCTAACATAACAAATGTAAATTTCGATAAATATTTGTGCTTAACGTGTAAGCAACATAAGTTTCTAGATAAAGATCAAAAACGGGAAAGGCTATACACGAGTGAAAAGTTTATTTCCATAGTAGCATTCTGGTTACTGTTGGTTTAAGCGCTTAGTCGAAAGGTGAGTGGCGATCTTAAATTGATTGCGTCCGGTTTTTGAGAAAATTTAGTAGAGGTCGTTTTCTATTTGGATTCAGTCCATTATGTTTAAACAGGGTGTTCATTCAAAAAATGATAAATAACTGAAACGGGTTTTTTTTTTAAATTTCAAATTTCTATGGAACAATTCCTCGTGCAGGGGGACATTTATTAGTGTAAAATTGAAGGACCTTGAACCATGTCTTCAAGGTCATTCGAAAACTGTCTCGAGAACCGTTGGGTTTACGGATTTGGTTCCAATTAAAAAATTGTTTCTCACCATTTTAGTAGTTAAAATAATTTGGATTTGACCAAATTTGACCAATCAGAAGCCGATAAATTGAATGAGAAAAATGAATTCAGGGTTTGATAATAAAATAATCTGATTAGTTTTAAAGTGACTAAATCAAACAAATACTGAATAGTTTACAACGGTTCAATTATACCAACGTCGGCTACGATACATCCTTGAGTTGTAGTTCATAGTGCTGTTCAACATTTCAGTTGAAATGTCACGGAAGACATTCAAACACTGAATTCATTAAACTTCAATTTCTCCACTTCTAATTGGTCAAATCTTAGTTAATTGAACTAATAATATGGCGAGCAACAACGTTCTAATTGGAACCAAATCCGTAAAACCAATGGTTCTCGAGATAGTTTTGGAATGACCTTGAAGACATGGTTCAAAGTCATTAAATTTTATACTTGTTAATGTCCCCCCTGCATGACAAATTTAGTTATTTATCATTTTTCGTTTAAATTAGACACCCTGTATAGGCCAAAATGCAAACCAGATATTTTTCATGCGTAATTAATCTAACGACAAACCGATTTTGACCAGATTACCGGTGCTTCACAATTATCGATTTTACATATTAGCGAGGGGATAACCACTTCTCATTTTTCTGTACACCTATAACGTACTCAATGATTGTGCAAGTGATTTCTTTGAGTACAGTGATAACCAAACTGATTACCGTTATTACATAGATTATACGGATTGATCACAGCGTTTACGGATCGATTTTGACAGACGAAAGAGTTAATAAAATCTGTAACGACAAAGATTTTCAATGGCACGATCTTTACCAGTGAGGCTGTTAGGCAAGACTTTTTATGTCCTTCATGCAGAACAACCTATTTGTAGGAAGTACTTAAAGGAACTTCGTAAAAAATTTAGGCAAGCCTAGTGTGGAAAAACATCAGGTTGACTAAAAACTGGAATAAGTGTATCAAAATTCAAAGTGTACTAAGGGTGTCAGTAAGAGACCCAATTTGGTATAAAGGTTCCTTTAGTCATTACAAGTTCCCGTTACATTTTTTCATTGATTTACAGCAGTAATGGGCACTCTCCTCTCACCGTGAGATCAGTGAGAGCAATTAAGAAGAGGTGAGATGATCTAAGCTTCCAATGGAGAGGAGCGTCAGATGAGTTTCCAAGCTATAAATTTAAGTCAGAGGAGAGTGAGTGGAAATAAGATTTTTCAAAGAAAGTATTTGGAGTGTGAGTGAGGTTAATTTAATTAGTGAGATGCAATGAGAGGAGGTCAGCTAAAAAGTTAGTTTGCGGTGGTGAGAGGAGGTGAGTTTGAGTTTAGATGTAAGTTTGAGTTTAGATGTAAGAAAACCAAAACAAAGGAAGTATAAAAACATGACCTTCTTGGAAATAATTATGTAACTTTGGCCAATAACAAAGCCCAAACGTTCAATAACATAATATGGTGACGTTAGAAGGCTATAAAGAAATTAAAGACAGTAAATCTAAGGTGGCCACCGGCCAGTGATGGTCGTTGTTCTACAGTGTGAGAATCTGAGAGGAGGTGAGATGCGCAAAACTTCAAAAGGAGAGGAGCGTGAGAGGAGTTTCACAAAGTACGCGTTTCAGAGAGAGGACATTGAAAGGAGATATTTTATGACTTCCATAAACCGAAAAGAGCGTGAGATGAGATCAGATTTCTCAACAAAACTAGCGGGAGTGTGCACGAGGTTAGATTAATTAGCGAAATTCGATGAGAGGAGATGAGATAAAAAGTTAGTTTACGGTGGTCAGAGGAGAGGAGTTGGAGTTTAAAATTTTAGAAACGGGAATGAGGTGGAGTGAGTTATCACAAAATTTTGAAAAATGCCCACCACTGATTTAAAGCATCCAGAAATAATTATCTAGTTTGAAAAAATCTGAAACTCCTACTTAAAATACTTATTTACATAAAAGCAGTTTAATACAAAAAACAACTGACAAACTTAAACTATTTTATAAGGTCCAACTACATTTAGTATGTCAAAAATTAAATGCTTATAAAACGTATTATTAATTTTGGTCACAGACAAATTAGGTTTTGTTACCGTTTTTCCAACTTAATAACAAAAAGCAGTGAAAATAAATTCATATTAATAACCCCTTTAATTTAAACCACTTGGATTATATTTCGTGGTATAAAATCAATTTTTATTGTAAATAAATTTGATCAGTTATGTATTATTCATAATATTGTAAAAACAGGTTATTGATTATCACGTGGACTGTAAATTTTATCAAAGTCGACATTCGTAGTGGGATGAGTTAGGCAACGACATTCTCACTGAATTTTTTATTTTGAAACTCACGATCATGACGGTTTAGTGATATCGAAAACAATAAAATGGGCCTCATTTATTGACCCATGGTTAAAATTATTAAAAAGAGGTAAGATAGATTCAACTCTTACAATTTAGTAGAAAGTGATTCAACAGGTTATCTGCAAGTATTTGAATTTGAAATCGCCTAGCTGATAGTTTATATTACTATTATTATAATCTTAAAAACAAATACATTTATTCTTATCTTATCCCTGTTACACATTACGTGCTCTTAACGATAGTTGGCAAAACAATTTCACACTTGGTTTGCCAATTATCGTTAATATTGCCCGCAGCAATCGAAATTCAAAATAATAATGGAATTACTGGTTGAAAGATTACAAGAATAGAGAAAGTGGTTATCGATCGTAAATTGGGAACGGAATTAAACCCACTAGCAAAATGTGCATTAGAAATGTTGCTGGATGTAAGGGCTATATAATAAAATTCCTTTTTTAGTAATTTAAATTAGGTGCAATTGGAGTTTTAAGTGCATAAAATGTATTATTTATTTTAAGCAATATTTTTCATTCAATTGTTATCATATATTTATATTATATTTAATATTTTCCATTTACAATCAAGGTCAGTATCTATGGTTTTTAACAAGAATTGTAATAAAGTGGTTTAAAGATTCTTTCCCTTTAAAGTAAACAGCTAAGAGATATATTTTTTATTCAAATATTTGTAACGTACTCGAAGGTAGAAAAATTATGACTCATGAACTAGCTGAGATAGTTTGGTTCATAGGACAGAAAGGTTTTTTTCTTATGGTATCATGGCACCTGAATGCTGTATTTTTACCTTTTCATATTTTAGTGTAAAATAATAAAAAGATATAATTAATCGTGACCTAAAATTTGAAAATTGTGAATGGAGTGTGTTTTTAATTGGCAAAAATCTTAATGAAGATATTACTAAATGTGTTGTTTTAATAGAGATAGACAGTATAAATAATCAATTTCACTGACGAAAACCGTAACACAGTTCAAAATGGTATTAAGAATCGGAGTTATTGAAGTGAGTAATATATTTTCAAGATTCGTTTTCCTCAGATTAAATGTTTTTTTCATTAAGTACAATTACATAAAAAACATTTGTATTTTTGGGGTAAATAGGAATGACTTAGGATAATCGAACAAAAAATATAAATTCGATAAACCAATTAATTAAAAATTATAAAAACGGATTGCCATAAAAAGATTGATTAGCGAAATTAGAGTACAATAAATACATGAAAATAATGAAATTTAAAATAGAAAAAGAAAGTTTAATCTTTTTCTTGTTATATCATATTTCTAGGACGCGTTGGATATCGACTCGGGGCAAATATTTAAGAACTCCAAGAATTACATTGAAAGGTCAATGAATTTAAGGTGAGTATAAAAACAATCGGATTAAATATGCAGTTGTTTGAAAACTAAGTCTCGACCCGAATAAAGTAAAAAAAATTATTTACCAATTGTTTATTCGCGAATTAAAACTGTAAGCCTTGGCTAGCTTGGTCAAATAAAAGCAAAACATTACTAACTAAACAAATGTTATAAAATAATTATTTCTTAAACATTTTGTCAGAAAAAGGACGGAAGTTGTTAAATCCTGTTCCTAGCACTATTTCTGTAATTGTGTAATAAAGGCTGAATATTTTACCAGGTTTGTTCAGTTCTAAATACAAGAGGGCTTAAATATTCAAACTGCGGGTACTCCTTATAATTGTATATTTTTATTCGAACGACATTTCCGCATTCTTATTGGCCAAATCCATAACTGAAATGAAACGTATTGTCTGCTCAAATATTTTAACATGAAACCAGTAAAAATGCGACATTGAAGCAATTTGATTTTTGATGTAATTAACTATTTTCTTTTAGCGCAACTTACGTCATGTTATCAGTAGAAGATTTAACAAAATATACAGGAGATACAAATTTTCCGAAGGTAGGAAGAAAATTTATTTATTAATTAAAAATCGTTTCGAGCCCGTTATTTAGAAGTCAAATTGAGCTTTTGTCTTCAATCAGATTTGTTCTTTTCAAAATAGACATGAAAAAGAAAAGGAATCTGTTGAAATTAACATATATTTAATACAAACTGCTCAAATGATCCATCTTAATTATATTTGCTTTATAAAAATATGTAGCCTCATAACAGGAACAGTTGCTAATTTCCTGTTTATTGGAATTAGCATACGGGCATCTATTTTAATTCATGTACATGTATTTCTAACTAAGAGGTTTAATACTAAAAAAGCGTTTTATTTTCGGAGATAATCATTGAAAATTTAAACAGAATAGAGAAGGTATATATTCAAATACTTTGATAAAACATACGAATCCGTTTTCAATGAACTTGTATCTCGTGAAACTTCACAAAGGGAAACCACGTTATATGAAATAACGAAATAGACGCTTTAACTAAACCTGTTCAGCAATTTGTCTAGAATAAGTAATAAAGAGAGCCTGGACATACTGGAAAAAGTATTATATTTTAAAGTGCGTGCGGTCTTTTATTTTAACATAGAAGGGCTCGACCCATTCGTCTTCTTAAAGAAACCAATTTGCGCCCTCAAAGTTAAGCCTTACAAATAAGACTAACATACACCCGTGACTATTTTATTCAGTAACTCGCGGTTGCTCGTAAGGTGTAAAAAAAGAGAGTGGAATTTATTGAAGGGTCTATTTAGGGCTCCGTGCAGAGATGTTTTATAAATTATTGTAACTTTACGAGGATCGTTAATTTACGAGAGCGGATAACTTAAATTTACGATTTCGTTAACCACAATCCCGGTGCAGATAAATGTTTCCGCGTCCTCGTAAATGACGAGTCTATTATATTGGATTTTTGATTAACCAATAGAAAATCGGGATTTTTGACGTAAAAATTATCGGCTGTTCAGTTTTCATTGCCCTTTTATCAGTAGAGAGTAATAGCTATTCAATTACTTCTTTACTATTTTTAAAGTTTAACCTTTAATTACACGTTTAAAGTTTTTAATTTTTTTTTGGAAAAACAATGGCCAAAACTTGGAGAGGAGAGACAGCCAAATTTTGGCGCCAGGGTGCTACAAGCCCTTATTCGGGAGCTAGACCTGATTTAGTAAATAAACAAATGGGTATGGGCTAAAAGTATAAAACGAGTGGGGAGAAATTGCGGAAGAGGTTGAATGTGTGGGTAATGGCATTATTCGGACGACAGCAAAAATAAGACCAAGTGGACGCACTTCAAAAGCACCTTCAAACATATGTCCCAAACCCAAAATAGGGAAAATAAACATACCAGAGGTGTTCCATATCCCCTTACGAAATTAAGTGAAATGGCGTTGGCAGTTTGCCGTTTAATAGGTGAAACGGCTTGGTACGGAATAAAAAGGAGGCGTCGATAGTGCACAAATCAGGAACCAGGTTTGTAATACTCGCAAGGCTAGTTATTTTTATTAATTTTTATTTACCATACATAATAATAATAATAATCAGCTAGGCTAATACCTAATTATTATTATTATTATTATTGTTATTATTATTATTATTAACATAATGTAGCTAAGTCGCCTATCCCCAGGGTTACTATATTGGTCGCTCGAAGGGCATATTTAAGGGGTGGGGTTTCGTAACCAAATCGCTGAGCACACACACGACAATTAGAGAGGTGGTGGTACAAATTAGCAGGGCCCGTTTAGCCTGGGGGCCTGGTTTAGGGACTAGGATGCCGGGTTTGGTAAGTTTATCTGTAAAGCCCGCATTTGCATCCGCAAATGTAGGCTTGGTCCCTAACAGCATTTCCCTTTGCTTCAGAGAGTTCTCTCGTTGTTTTGGGCCAACGCTCCTGGGGAAGGTTGAGATGACTCATCCTCGCTCGCGTCGTCCACCTTCGGAATTCTCCGAAAGTGGCGACCTCTGACCCGAAGGGTTAAGAGCGAGGTAAAGTTACCGGTGACGCTTACTATTGCACCACAGTGAGTCTCACAAAGATTTCTTAGCGGGCTTTCTTCTCCAGCCAATTAAGTTGGAGACCGGTAGCGTCATCCGTGGGGCCCGCTATATAAGGGACGTCTGGACACTGGACTCACCTACTTGGTTACAGATTGGGATTAACAGTTAACCCGGACGAGGTGTCGCTTCTGAGCTATAAGGTCGGACCGGGGTATTGCAAGCCAAATCCGGATACATTTAGGGCTATAGAGGAATTTCCTTAGCCCCAGAATGTAACGGAGTTGCAGCGATTCCTCGGAATGATCGGGTATTATCGGCAGTTCATCCCGAATATGGCGGGAACTGCCAGGTCGTTGTACTATTTGCTGAAAAACGATGCAAAATGGTATTGGGAGGATACACATACCAACCCCTGTAGCATTTTAGAGTCGGGCCGACGTCGGCTAGTGTCTTAAAACAGAAAGGTCGGCCTACTGTCGGGCCACCCCACTCTGAAAGGTCGAAATGTCCTAGTAGAAAAGTAGTCGGCCGACCGTCGATCGACAAAAAAATTCGACTCAGAAAGGACTATGGACCGACTCAAAAATGACTATGGGCCGACTAAAAAATTACTATGGGCCGACTCAGAAATGACTATGGGCCGACTCAAAAATGAATATGGGCCGACTCAAAAATGACTATGGGCCAACTCAGAAAGGACTATGGGCCGACTCCAAAATGACTATGGGCCGACTCAGAAATGACTATGAGCCGACTCAGAAATGACTATGAGCCGACTCAGAAATGACTATGGGCCGACTCAGAAATGACTATGGGCCGACTCAGAAATGACTATGGGCCGACTCAAAAATGACTATGGGCCGACTCAGAAAGGACTATGGGCCGACTCAGAAAGGACTATGGGCCGACTCAGAAAGGACTATGGGCCGACTCAGAAAGGACTATGGGCCGACTCAAAAATGACTATGGGCCGACTCAAAAATGACTATGGGCCGACTCAGAAAGGACTATGGGCCGACTCAGAAATGACTATGGGCCGACTTCACAAAGGCATATTTCCGACTCAGAAACGACGTTGGGCTAACTTCATATACACACAATTCCGACTGTGAAACGACGTTGTGCCGACGTCAAATTAAATCGCGCTTCGGAACTCCCACTTAATACCAATTTGATGCCTTAACAGTAATTTAGCTGAGATTGAATCGATAATAATTTTCAATTATTTTGTAAACAAAAAAGAGCTATTTATATTAATAGAACTAATCCAAACAATATACAAGACTGAAAATCTTTTGGCGAAGTACATAGAATTAATATAGTAGTGATATAGAAAAGAAACATTTTAATTAAGCTTATAGATTTTAATACGTAAAAATAATTACAATTCAAATACTTTTAACAAATATCATTATCTTTTAATGTTGTAGTCTATTTTATATGTTATTTATAAAACACATGACCTTGTAATTGCCAAGGCCTAACCGCTCATGCAAAACATTGTTCACAAAGCTATAATTAATTGATATAGATATTATTTATATTGATATATTATTGAAAAACTTACTTTGTTAGTTTCGATTTATTGTATTTCTCAAGATTTCAATGATTTTTCCATTAATTTTTAATAGAAAATTAAGCGCACAAGTCAACAATTACACCTCTCATCTCAAGCGAGTTCGCCAATAAACTTCTAACATGCTGCTAGTCCGGAGATGGCGCTGCGAAAGTATCAACTGGCGCGTGCTTTTGAATTTTTTAAACTATGAAGCGTTTGAAAAACGTTTGTGCTCGTATCAATAGGCCTATTTATTAATACATTTTAAATTTTTAATCTATTTAGAGTATAATTAATCAATATCAATAAAAATCAGGAATTTATATTTTGAAATAATATCGTAAATCGCAAACCCCTGTAACACATGAAGTCGGTTTAGAGCAAAGACTGTATATACTTCGCTTACTAGACAGGCGTCTCCATACAAAAAACCTGTTAACACTTTCGAAACACGGGAGAAGCCTTTGACCAGCCGTTAGAGGCACCACTAGTAGCACTCTGAAGCGCGGGGAAAATTTTGACCAGCGTCTGCTATCGTATGCAAGTTGAGCCATTGAACACGCCAGACTATTTATATATAGTCTTTCGTTTAGAGTCGGGGTACCAGTGGCGTAGCTAAGACCCGCGAGGCCCCCCCCGCAAAACAATATTCGGAATTATATCCGGTACCTAGTATATACTTTGATATGAAATTAGGGGGCCCCTAAAGCTCCGGGGCCCCCCCGCACTGCGGGGTCTGCGGGGGCCTTATCTACGCCACTGCGGGGTACCGTCGAAAAGTCGGTTTATAGCATTGAGTTGGGAATAAATAGAGGTACAACTAAATCTGGCTGGCGCGGGATCAATTTCGTTCCATAAAGAGACTTTATCAACTTTATCGTTCTACCGTGGGGGCATCTGTCTCTATCGGTGGCAACTATATTGCAATTGAATTTTTTCGCGAATCTGATGCGTAATTGGAATGTATGATTTCTCGTAACAAACAAACCTTTGAAGTTGTTTAATAATAATTTTATTCTGTCAACACGATTCTTTTTAACTCAAGCTACGGTGAGTTATTATAATTAATATAATATAATTATTTATTTTTAGCCATATAACTTTACAAAATATAGATGGCGCTACCGCCTAATTATAGAGATGAATTTCGTACAGTTTTATCAGACTTGGTCCCGCGTAACCCTGGCAACTGAAATCGTAATTTTAATTCTAGCAGTATTATTCCCAATTCAATGGTTTATAGTCGACGACCAAATGCCGACCTAAAAACGTCGAAATGTTTTTCGACTCTTAAACCGTAAATCCTTTTTTGGGACTATTTATGGTTGGTATGCCGACCATTATCCAACTTAAAATAGACCTTACATTTAATTATTGGATTCGACATTAATTTTATGAAACCGACCATATTTATTTAGGAAAAGGGGATATTTTAATTATTTTCTGACTATTTGATGATGATGATTTTTTATTCACTTTTAATTTTTCTTCAAACTTATTTGTATTCGAAAATCTAATAATGAGATCAGTTTTGGGTCGGAAATAAGCATTAACATAAAGTCGGCCCGACGTCGTTTCGGAGTCGGTTCTTAGGTCAATTAATTGGCGGTAAAGAGTCGACGTTTTGTAGTCGGCCGACCATTTTACCCTTACGACATTTCGACCCGCAATCCAAAGGTCGGCCGACTTTAGTGTTTAGTACCTTTTGCCGACGCCGGCCCGACTCTAATTTGCTACAGGGGAAGTAACTTCTTATGCAAATTAATTTCTAAAAATTAATTAATCATAATTAGTAAAAATTAACTTCAAGTATAATTATACAATAAAATACAATTATTATCAAGTCGGCATATCGACTGTACATTAAAGTCGACTTGCCGACTTTATAAAGTCTCAAAATGGAAATTTGTAATTTTTGGGGTTTGAAAAAATTGAACAATTTGAGTCGGCATACGGTCGTCGACCTGAAAACGACTTTTAGACCCATACCCGACTCTTGACCGACACCCTAATGCTACAGGGGAATGCAATGCGGGAACTAAGTAGGCAGGTTAAAAACACGGCGTAGTTGGCGCTCCCGGATTTAAATGGGAGTTTTCTCATTAAATGCGATGCGAGTTTAAAGGGCTTAGGCGCTGTGTTAGAGCAGAAAGGCGGGAAAGGGATGGCCCCTATAGCCTTTGTAAGCCGGGGACTCGTATCGGCAGAGCGCAACTACTCGACCACGGAATTGGAATGTCTTGCTGTGGTATACGCCCTCAAGAAACCGATCACCAAGCGTTGAAGTGGTTACGACACCTTAAGGCCCTTACGAAAAATGTCGTAAGAAATCTTAAGAAAAAACTTTGGAGCCCAATGGAGTCTTTGGGATTTTCATTCATGGGAAAATATCTCTTAAGAACACTAAAGAAAACTTTTTAGAAGTTTTGTGAAAATCCTTTTAAGGAAAAGTTCGGTTTTGTTCGGAAATTATATTCTAAAAATAGCTTAAGGGAAATTTTGGGAAACAGTTTTTAGAGAAAAATGTGGAAAACTTACGTTAAGAATTCTTGCGAAAAATATCGGAATGCTTAAAGAGTTGAAAATTGAAACTTTATTGGTAAAACATTTTTTAAAAATATTGCTTAAAATATTTTTAAGCAATACTTGAGAATATTTGTCTCAATTAAGACTTGCAAATTTTTATATAGAATCCCAATCTAAAATTAGGTTTACCCAATAAAAAAGAAAAATTAGATGAGAAAATATTGAACTTCAAAAAATAAAATGAATTTTTTTAAATCCATTGTAAAATTTAATTTCCATCCAATACAAAAATAAAATTCATCAAATAATCCGTGGAGTTTTAATAATTCTCAAACATTTATTTATTTTTGTATTTTCAAGACAAAATAGCGTTTTCCCTATGTCTAATACAATTGGAAATATTATTTGTGGAAGGTCAGTTTCTATCTCTCTAAATTCATTAAAATTATTATTTTTTAGATATTGAGCCGAGACATAAACTTTCCCATTATAAATTGAATATAGTTTAAAAAAATTACATGTATTACCATTTTCGGTATAAAAGTAACAGTTTGCTGTTCTCTGGCTCCTACATTTCGCACTAAATGTAGCTAAAGGTTGAATTTCATTCTCCTCTAACTAAAGTAACCATTAAGTAACAAATTTCCATAAAAACATGTTTAATGAATTCCATTGATATGGTGTGGGATTTGTTAGGAAATATTTTAGGGTCTTTTGGAAAGTGATTTTAAGATTCTTGGGTTTTCTTAAGGAAATCGTTCTTAAGAAGTCTTTCGAAAAACATTCTTAAGAAATCTTACGAAAGTTTGTTGGGAAAATACGGCCAAACTTCCCAATGCTTCGCAAGGGAATTTCTTAAGAATTTCCCAAAAATATTCGTAAAATAATTCTTAAGAATTGGTAAGACATTTTTCGGAAGGGGGAGCCAGTGGGCAGACTTGCCCGCTGGGCCTTGGAGCTTCAGCCGTATAAGTTTGAGGTGCGATACCGCCCAGGGAAATTGATCATTGTAGCGGATGCTTTATCCAGGGCCCCTCTCGATTCCGGGAATGGTCTTGGAGAAGCGGTGGTGACGTTGGCGGTTGCAGAGGAGACTCCGCGGAGGGAAAAACTCTTCCAAGGAGTGGGGGCTGCCTTTTGACATGAAAGCCATCATAGGTTCGCAAGTTACTGATCTAGGGTTAGCGAGGATTATCGCTGAGAAAGAGTGGGTTAGAAGCTCTCGGAGTCCGAATACGGCATTGCAAGCCGGGACAGTACTAGATCAGTATATAATGGACAAAGATGGCCTATTTTTTAGGTACTTCGCTCTTTAGGACGAGGAGGATGAAGACGGGCTTGAAAATGCTTGGAAAGTGGTGGTACCTAAGAGGCTTGGAGTACCATGCATTAAGTATTTTCATGTAGATGCGCTTGCCGGCCACCACACATTTTCAAGACGTTTAAACGTTTGAAAATCAGAGTCACGTAGTCGGGGATGAAGAGGGGATAACTGATAAGGCATCCGTATTTTCTAGTAAAAAGTTCAAAAGGGCCTGTTCGGATTTCGGCATACGCCCTAAGACGACGGCCGCTTATCACGCTCGGGCAAATCTGACTGAGTGCATGAATAGAACTATTAAGCCAATGATAATTTTTATGTCGAACGACATAAGGATTGGGACGCCCGTCTCCCAGATTTAGGCTTTGCTTTGCGTTCAGGCGAGAGCAAAGCGACAGGGTATTCACCCACCGCTTTGAACTTAGGCCGAGAGCTTCGCACACCCCTGGATTGGGAGTTAATACCAGAAAATTCTTCAGGTAATTACAGCGCAGGCACGTACGCCGGGAAACTGAAAATTAGGCTGCATGATGCAATCGACCATGCAATGATGCACGCTTGAATTTTGAGGATTCGAAGCTCACGCAAAAACTGCACTACGACAAGCGTCGTCGAGCTGTTTTCTACAAACGTGGAGACCTCGTATTGCCCAAAACTCATCTTCTTTCCGACGCTAGTCGTGGTATCACGGCTTCGTTGGGAGATAAGTTTGAGGGGCCATTTGTAGTGCAGGAAAGGACCACTCCTTTGAAATATCGGCTGAGGGACCCGAACTCCGGCGATTTCATCGGAGTAACGCACGTGTCCCAGCTGAAGACCTTCACCCCGCCGTGGCAAGGAGATGACCCTCCGTGTGACGAAACCGGTAGGGGGCGGAAGCGCGTGACGAGAAGAAGGTAACCCTCTCTCGTCTCAAGAGGAAGAGACGGCGAAGAAGGGGTGTAGACCCCCCTAAGCATCGCTACAATCTACGTAGTAACACTTTTTGGGTGGGGGTCTAACTTATTGCGCAGTATTTGAGATACCTGGAATTTACGTAATTGTGGCGCATTCGTGCCATCTTTTAGCAATTGTAATCAGGATCGGGGAGGTCGATCCCGATCTCGCCGGTCGGGGCGGGGAGCAGCCGCCTCCCCTAGAGGCCTTGCGACCCGGGGACGTCAGAATGGGCAGACGGCCCAAGGAACGCAGGGGCAGACCGGCCGGTTGGGAGAAGGGCAACCATCCAAAACCACAAGGCAGACGGCCTTAGGAAGACCCTTAAGGCATACCGACCAAGGATCAAGGGGGAGGCCGCCCACTCCGCGGCAGCATCACGGATGTCGATAACCGTAGCTACTTTGGTGGCACCGATGGACGTTGGCTTGTTGACATATTTCCGTGCCGCCCGGTAGCCCAAGCAGCAGATGCTTGAGGTAGTGGGACGCCCTACTCCCCATGTCTTCCAAAGGTGTACCGTGGGGAAAGTAGCTCCGAGGGTGTATCCTTCGGTAGCTGTCCCTATGGTGCAGGGGGCTCCCGTTGCCAAGTCAGTCGAGCTGATTCCGGGCGTTGAGCTTGGCGCCGCCCCCGCCCCAGTCTCACCCCCACGAGTGTTAGGATCCGCCGTCACGATGGATCTGGACACTTTGTTATTGGGGGATAACGACGTCTCTTCCCTCGATAGCCAATAGTTTTATATTATTTTGCTTCTAGGGTGTATAATTTTTCACTCTCATTCAAGGGTTCACTTAAAGCCCTAATTTATAAAGCAGTAGTTTATTTAGTGAAATTGTAACTCCAAACGTAAGTTTTGGGTTGGTGTCTTTGAAAGTAACGGATGATTCGCTGTTTTCAAAGTTCATTTTGGCTAATAACTTTTATTATTTTGTTTTTAGGGTGTATTATTGTTCACTCTCATTCAAGGTTTCACTTATAGCCCTAATTTATAAAGCAGTAGTTTATTTAGTTAAATTGTAACTCCAAAAGTAAGTTTTGGGGTGGTCTCTTTGAAAAGTAGAGGAAGAATCACTGTTTTCAAAATTCCCTTTAGCCCATTACATTCTATTATTTTTCTTTTAAGGTATATTATTTTCACTCTCAGTCAAAGATTCACTTAAAGCTCAAATTTATAACGCGATAAGTTATTGAAATGCATTAATAAATTAATATATAGGGTCAATGGAGGTAAGTGTGATCAAAATATTTTTTTGGGAGTTTACTTGAAATTACTCTTAAACTAAAAATAGCACCCTCTTAAGAATTGGTACCATTAATACGACCACTTTATCCTACACAACCACGCAATCAAATATAATATCAATTAATTAGTGATATAAATATTTATTATTTAATTTAACTCTGTTACTGATCACACTTACCCCCAAAATGCGGGGCAAGTGTGATAGGGGGGTGGGGTAATTGTGATCACTTGAAATCCTTGACCAATCGCAATGAATTTGCAAGCAGAGGTTAAAAATGGTGTCCCAATAAAGCTTTATTTTTTTTCGTAGCTGTAAAATAATATCTTCGTGGGGTCACACTTACCCCAAAATGCTGCGCAAGTGTGATAGGGGGGTAGGGTAATTGTGATCACTTGAAATCCTTGACCAATCGTAATGAATTTGCAAGCAGAGGTTAAAAATGGTGTCCCAATAAAGCTTTATTTTTTTTCGTAGCTGTAAAATAATATCTTCGTGGGGTCACACTTACCCCAAAATGCTGCGCAAGTGTGATAGGGGGGTAGGGTAATTGTGATCACTTGAAATCCTTGACCAATCGTTATGAATTTGCATACAGAGGTTAAAAATGGTGTCCCAATAAAGCTTTATTTTTTTCGTAGCTGAAAAATAATATCATCGTGTGGTCATACTTAACCCGCACTTCAAATTTTGAAAGACTTTTTCAGATTAAATTTTATAAACCTCAAAATATGAGGAATAACACAAACTTTTCCTAGCAGGTAAAAGGTTATGCACAATTTAGAAAATACCAAAATGTAAAACCGGTTTGTCAGTTAGAAATACAATTACAGAACTTTTCTTTTGGGCATAAAATCTCTAAACACGAGTAGAAGAGTATAACATTTTTTCAACTAAAATTTTTAAAAACTTAATTTAATTTAAATTAATATTGAAAATATACAAAATGTGTATAATTAAGAATATTTCAATATCCATTCATCAAATATTTTGTTATAATAATATTTGGGGAAATAATAAGGGGTGATCACACTTACCCCCTGATCACATTTACCTCCATTGACCCTAGCTTTGTTTTTCAAAATTAAAATAGCGGAAAATATGTATGGTTTGCAATATTTTTTTGTAATTCAAAATTGTATGTATTTCATATTTTAAATTATTCAATAAAGTTTCACTGAAAATTTGAAATTTACTGTGAATAATTTATTTTTAAGTAATATCAAATAGTAATTAACGTCCCTGAGACGTCGTTGCTGGTGCAAAATTAATCAAAAATAAAACCTTAGGGACGTCTTTTTCCTCACACACGAATATCCTTTAGATGAACTATTAAACATCCAGCTGACATCCCTCGGATCGTCCTAGGGACGTTCATAGGCTCTACACATAACGGACATTTGGGCGTCTGTTAACCACCAACCGACGTCAAACGCGGAATTTGGGGCGTCCTACGGACGAAGGCAATATACGAGTGTGACGTCAATCGGATGTCCAAAGGACGATTTTGTGTTTGCTGGGATCAGTAATGATCCTTTGAGGGCTGCCGTGGCGGGCAAAATGCGGTTTTATGGCTCGAATGAGAGATTGTTTGTAGGGATCGAAGAAGGTTAGAACAGGAGCTTTCGTAAGGTAAGCAATATGAAAAGGATCCATGGAATGATACACGCCATTAGAAGGTGAAGGTCCAGTAGACACATAAGTAAATTCTACATTGGTTATTCCAGGAGATTTGGCGAATAAAAATGTATTTTCGTTAACAAGTTTTTCTAAAAATAGGCGATGTTCGGGGGATACCTGAGTCTACCTCTGGATTATGTATGGCGAGAGCGAGAGAGGGGTCATCGGTACTGGAGTAGTTCAAAAGAAAGGGGCGGTATAACGCATGGTCCCGTAGTCTACACGCATCCCAGTAGCTTGGACCAAGTCCACCCCGAGTATGCCTGGAAAAATTTAATTTTTGACCAATAAAACACTATATTTTCCACCTCTTTTCCAGAGAGAAATTTTAGCAAAACCACATCCGGTTGTAGAGAATTTAGTTCTATTAGCTAATTTTATACCTATACATAATCTACCTTTACTAGTTTTAAGCGCGGGAATTAAATTTTGGAAACGTGAAACGGTCACCTACCCAAGTATGGGTGGAACCAATATCTACTCAAGCTACGCATGATTTGTTATTAATTTTATTTTTCAGTGTAGCGAGTGCCGGAATTAGAGTAGTATTGTTACTCGTCCTGAAAAGGGGGACTGCGCTCGCTTAGAAGGAGAGTTTAGAGGTGGTGAGCGGATGCGGCCCCGTCGATAAGATTCCCTGGTTCGGACTTTGCTTTGGCAGATTGGTACGGAGCCCATTGTTGAGAGTTGGGCAATCCGAGCGAATATTACCGGCAACCCCGCCTCTATGGCAAACTGGGAACAGAATGAATTGTCAGAAGAATTTAAACTACCGTTAAAAGACCTATTGCCATTAACACTTCTTAAACCATTAAAAATTTAAGGGGAGTTGAAATTTAAGGGAAGACTATTATTTTAGTCAGTTCGGTTCAATTGAGATCCCAGCTGGGACCCCAGAATGCGCTCGATTAATTTCCTCGGCTCTTCGTATCAAGAGCAAAGCGACAAACTTCACCATTGTTGTTTTAAATATTCCGCGCCGTTCACGTCTTTACGACACCTCGAAAGCAAACGTCACTCGCTATGTTACGCGCCGATTGTCTCTGCACACCCTTTTCGCGAAACAAATCGTTCATTGGCCCAGCCTACTTCATCGAATAGTAAAAGTTAAATAAAAAAATTATACGTGCAATTTAGATTTAACCATCTCAAAAATTACCTGTAGGTTTAACTCAGAAACAAACGAATCAAAAACAAAATGACGCAGTTATTAACCTTAAGTCTATTGGTTCCATAGGTGTTTCCAATTTACCACTCTCAAATTGAAATTATTTTTAATGAAATCCTGACTATATATTAAAACCCTCTAGTATATAGATGCATTTAAAAATTTTAATTAGCATTCAGAAACATAAGGGCTCACCTTAAATTTAAATTAAATGTATTTTTACCTCTCCGAGGGGTTTTACAATCACCGTGTCTGTCTGTCTGTGTGCTGCGAACGCGTTACCGGGGCAAAGTCAAAAACCGTGTTTGCAGTTTAACGGGAGGCAAAACCACCGTGAGACGGTGAGCGTTAACGGATGATTTTGCGGTTGGGTTGGGTGCGGTTGTTTTTTTTTCGTTAACGCTCAACGTCGCGACGGTTTCAACTCAGTTTTATTGGAAAGTTTGTTTTTTGTAATTTTTATGTGTAGTGTGGGAATGTTGAGTTTGTGTTATGGCGGTTGTGGGTTATGAGTTTGTTGTATATGCGTTTAATATGAATGGGTGTTTTCTCTCCAACTTCTTCTTATTGACTTTTGGGAGGACCGAGTGCTGAGGGTTACGATAACCGTCTCAACGTCCAAATGGCAGGGTTTCCACCAATTGTGTACGGTATTCGATTATTATCAATTTGCGACCGCATCGGGCGGGATTCGAACCCGAGCCCTCCTGCATGGCACAAACCAACGATACATGTTACGGTTCTTAGAAAATTATAAGCTCAGCTTAAGCGGAAGAGTATATGAATAGTTTTTAAAGTCTTAATGTTTTACGTATGAAAATTTAAAGGTCAAATCTGGTTTCAGCGCAGTCAGCAGATAAGATGGTTAGAGGGTAGAACCTAGGGCCCCGCGAATCTTCGATTTACTATTCCACTTCAAATATTTTCGCGAATAATTCGATTCGATTCGAAGATTAAAGCTATTACGAAGATTCGACATTTGTTTTATCATTTCCGAATATAGAATCGAATCAATTTGATTCGGAGTAGTCGAATTGAATAGCGAATCTAGTTCGATTCGGGAATTTAGTACGAAGCGAATATTCGCTTCGAAAACCCGAATAATTAAGAGTCGAATCGAATCGAACCCGATTAAATATTTGATTTTACTACGCAGCTATTACGACTTCAAACGAGAGGTGTGTTTTTTTAAAGCAAATGGCGGCTTTTTTCCGGGTTAAAGTAAATATTACTCGTTGGTTTTTTGTCGTCTCCTAAGGTTTTCCATTTTTTGCCGTTGGCGACTTTTGATTTTAGATATACACGGCGCTACGAGCGCGCGTGTTTAGTGGTTTTTGTCAAGAATTGTAGGGGTCATCGTTTAAGGTTGCTTTGGAGGTAATATTCCCTCTCATAAAGAAATAATCGGTTTTAATAATTTTAAGTAATCGAATCAAATTGTTTTATTTATTGTTAATATCTCATTACAATAGAAAAAATTGAAAGTATTTGTAATATAAAGTTATATTTTGTTATGTAACAACAACTCTTGATTTTTTCGCGCCCAAATGAGTGTTTCAGCATTGTAGTTGGAAAGAGAATATCGAAGATCGGTGATTACTTGAGAGCCCACAGAGTTTACCCTTTCTGCTGCACAATTGGTAGCTTGAATAGCCAATAATTGGCGAGCGGCTTTGGATAGTAGAGGATAAATGTGACATTTGTGTTTCCAGTAGTAAAGTGGGTCGCCACCGCGATCAAACACAGGTTCCTTGACGTAGTCTTCAATCTCATTATGTAATTGTTTTGAAGAATCATTTTGCTTCGTCGATATGTTTTGTTGACTTCCATGAACTTTATGGAATAAGGCGTCTAGTAATGATCGATCCGCAGTGATATTTTCACCAGTGTCGCTGTTCGGCAACTCGATATCTTGACCTGAAATTTCAGGTGATTGTAATATATTACCATTGTCTTCGTTGTTCCCAACAAGGTCGTTCAAGTGACGTTTTACATCCACAGTTTGCAGGTCGGAAAATAAAGAGTTTTTAAATCGTGGGTCTACAAATGTCGCGGCAAGCAAGTGCTCGTTAGTTAGATCGAAACGGTCGTTTAACTGCTTCAACATTTCGTCCCTGAAGGTTTTAACTCCTTTGGCCGATGCTTTTTTTACTTCATCTTTCAGAGTGGTTATTAGCGGAATAATTAAACTGACCGTGACCGATGTGTCGGCGCTGAAAATTGTCGTCGCTTCCGCCATTATCTTTAGAATTGGCAAAGACGATTCCAAAGTGTCTTTCAATTGTTGAGTTAAAGCCGATGGTGGACTCTTTGCGCAGTTTTTCTTTTCCGTACATTCCACAAGCGCTAGAGATACAGCAACTTCATTTTCCTTCAACCAAAGTAGTAGATTGTACGTACTATTGAATCTAGTTACCACGTCTAGTGGGGGCGAAGATTCCGCCAATTCGATGTCAACTTGATGCTTGATTAGTGATCTTGCGCCTACTGTAGATGAGTGAAAGAAAGCACCAATTCGATGAGCATGCTTAATCAAATGTTTTATCATTATTTGAACAGCCAACGCCCCGTTAATCGAAAGTTGTAGTTTGTGAGCGACACAACCTAGCCATTTTACTCCCAAAAGTCTAGCAGTACAAGGCATGGAGTTAGTCGTGTCTGTTGTAGCGTAAAAAACTTGAGACAAGGGTATATTGTAGAGGTCAAGTTGTTTCCTTATAATATTTTCCGTAGCCGCCGAAGTATGGTCTGCGTCGCGAATTTCTAAGTTTGACACTGATAGGCATTTGGAGTACAATGACCAATCCTGCTCGCATATGTAATGACCAGTAATTACCAAATAGTTACTGCCGTTTTTGCTTTTCCAGTGATCGAAAGTTATAGATATGCGTGAAATATCAACATGACTTTTCAGCGTTAACTGCAGTTTCTTTTCCAGGTCCATTCTCATGTCCTCTAGTCTTCGAGACAGGGTTGTAGGATGTGGGGGACTGTAATGGTTGTTAGTTAGTTCGGCACACATTTGTTTAAAACCGGAACCAGCGACAGCTTCAAAAGGTCTACCGTCAGCGACGACGTAGTTCAGAACGGCTTTATCATATTTTTCTTTGTGTTCAAGTGGCAATGTCTTGGTTTTCTTTCTCTGCATTTCACTTGAAGTTGAAGGTAGACACAGTGGACGTTTTTCTGGATATTTTGCCAATGGCGAAACGTCTTTTTTAGCCGATTCTTTTTTCGCTTCCTTGTATTGCTCTGGGTGTTTTCTTAACAAATGGCTCCATAAATGAGATGTTGTCCCACTAGATTGGGACGATAACGTCTGTTGACAAGACTTACAACGATGCTCATTACCACTTTGAATAAAATATATCTTCACTGTCGACATAATTACGAGTGATATAGCTATAGCCTTACAATTGTGTTACGCGATTCACAATTTCAATGGCGACTTGCCAGCATTAAAAAAATCATTTTTAATTGAGGTTTTTTCATAAACCGGTAGGTTGCGACCTACAAAATAAATTTGTATTTTGTGGGGGTTGTAAAGACTCAAATGATAAACTTGGCAGTTAAAAAGAAGACTCTGAAACAGTAAACATTACTCTAGTATATTTTTTTTAAATCAATAAATGACGTAAGCACGTTTGATAAGATTCGATTCGATTCGTTACCGAATTATTGGATGATTCGATTCGCGCTTCGAAATTCACTGCCGGTTCGAAATTCAATTCGAAGAAAACATTTCGTAGCTCGAGGATTCGATTCGTATTCGATTATTCCGAATTCATAAATATTCGATTCGGGTACTTTTTACATTCGATTCAATATTCGATTCGATATTCGTAATTTTCGAATAGGACCGATTCGCAGGGCCCTAGTAGAACCCGTAATTTTTTTGTAATTTATTTAGTTTTTTCAGTAGTATATTTTTATCTATTGTGTGTTTAGCGTATTAGTTCATTTATGAAGAAAATATCGAGTTGAATACATCGTGCTCTTACACTAATGTTGGTCTGGTTTTTAACTGGGTCATAATTACTTCGTATTTTTTTAAACGTTTTTCTGACTGACTATGTTGTTTAATGCAGTGCATCAATTGGGTTCGTTTGTTTTTATTTATAAAGAGACCTAACTATTCCCTCTGCGGTCATTTATTGATATACGAGCTGTCGTTTAGTCAAGTGGCTTTCTGTGCTTTGTGAATGGTAAGTTTTCCGCTTCTGGTTAATACATTTTTTATTGGTGTGGATATTTGGACATCTACGATTCCTAATGCAGTCATTGATTTCCTGGGTATGTGAGTCATTTTATGATATTGAAAATTGGACGGTATTGGTCTTTTTCATGCGGTATGTGTCACAACGTCAACAGGAAGTCTACGAGTCGTCCACTACCAGATGTCGAATATAGCTATTCTACGGTATCTTCATCAAGGGCGAGTGTTGAAATAAAATGAGCGTTAAAGATGCAGCAAGTATTTCGTAAGCGAGAAAAATACAAATAACCTCTGTAGATATTTCTTTCATTAAAATTTGCTTCGTATTATATTTAACTGATAAACTTGTTCTGTTAATAAGGTTAAATTCAATTGTGCATTGTTTTAGTACGTCTAACTCGCTGTTGTAACTACTTAATTTATATTATTCTGAATAAATTAAACTCGGTTGTTTCGTCTCAATTATTTTAATTAAAATTAAAATTTTATACCGGGCGGGATTGAACCGGGAGTACGTTTTTAATAAATAACTTTGAATTGCGGAGATATCTTTAAGGGTCGTCTCGCGAAATCAATACCACTAGTAGTCTAGGCAACGAAAAGGTATAGAGGGAAATGTTGGGAACACAATTTTTGACTTCGTAACTTTGTTTGGGCTAGTTTGGAGGTGAACATATCAAAAGTCCCCGCCCGTAGCCCTTGAGCCGGTGGGGGGAGGGGGGTTTGAAGGTCCCATTTTTCCGATGGAGAAGATATTGGAGACAAATATGATGAAAACGAAGACGAGGATGAAAATCCTTCCCACCCCAAGAGATCAAGAAATTGACTCAAGGGTACCTACTGTTTAATGTTTTATATTAATTCACTTTTCTGGTTGTGATTTATAAAACTATCCCAATACTTATAATATACTCATATATGCACAAACATGGCCATAGCAACATATTTTCCCATTAAAATGTTCTAGATCATCTTCAATTAAGTGTGAGGAACCTGGTCAGCGGGTCCACAAGTAAATATTCTAAAATGAGTATCAGTGCTATTTAGACGTCTAGTACTCACTATGTGTACATAACGGTGCATAATTCGGGCAACACGTTGACTGGGAATGGTGAGAAATTCATTGGTTCGTTGAAGTTACCCGGACAAAAAGAGGAAAAAATGTGAGACAAATTTTTTTTTTTTTCAAAATTACAGACTTTCAAGAGCGGATATCTCGAAACCTATACAAGATATCGAAGAACTTGACTGGGTCAAACTTGTAGGATATTTAATCAGCTTTCATTGGGTATATATCCGAGATATAAGTGAAAAACCAAAAAAATTGGACCTTCAAACCCCCCTCCCTCCACCGGCTCAAAGGCTACGGGCGGGGACTTTTGATATGTTCACCTCCTAAGTAGTCCAAACAAAGTTACGAAGTCAAAAATTGTGTTCCCAACATTTCCCTCTATACCTTTTTTTGAGCATTCGTTGACTGGACTATATGGACAATTCTTCCGAGGAGAGGTATATTTTGGCTTGCCAACTTGTTATGAATAGCATTTTTTGTCTCAATTTTATAGCCACTAGACTTTCTGCTAGTGCCAGTTCAAACGGGCATCAAAGATTTCACGAGAGAGTTTCACTTCACTGCTGTTGTAGGAATAGTTCACGAAATAATTGTCAGTGGTAAACTGAAATCTCTGTCTAGAACTTCGATCAAAAATATGATAAATATGGATATGTCAGTAAGTGAAAAATTTCTTTATTTGGAAGCATTTTAGGTTTTGAAACCTCGCATCCTAAAAACCTGTACACAAACCTCAGTTTAAAGTTAAAATTGTTTAACCGTCAAAACAAAAGTCGTTTTTGGACAATAGTTCAATTAATAAGTCAAATATTTTTAAAAACTGAAACCACCAATAAAAGACTGGAATTGCTTTAAAATTAATAAGATTTAAATATCTCATCGCTTGAATCTTTATCGAATGGATACTCTTATAATTTACTATAAACCTTTCATGGATTAATTCATAGGGCCAAAAAATACGAAATTTTAAGATTGAGATTCAAAAATTATTCAGCTTCCTTAAATGAGACATCTTAAGTTTAAATAATTGAAATGAGGTTGAAATTCAAACATTTTAGTTTTAGACTAATGCGGAAAAACGTTGGAAAGCCGACTGAACGCACCCCATTGTGACGAATCACTTCGATTAACGGTCATTTGTTCAAACTAATAATTTGACAATCAATTTTGAAGAGCATAAAAGTCTGAGTTCCGACTCTAAATCAGTGCTATTGAGTTGACCACCGGAAACACGGTATGAGGGACGCTGATGCAGCGGCTAATTTGATCCATCGTTTAGTAGAATAGCCCTTGAACACTTTTGTTTTACATCGGAAGACCGTTAAATACAACTAATTAAATATCATTATGATTTGCTAAATAACACGAAACCACGATTATTATTTAGAGTTAATAATGCATAAGATAACTTCCTTTCTTTATTACTAATGATTTTACAGCGGAAAATACTAATTTGCCCATGCAAATTATTCTTGCAAAATTACCCAGACCTGGCTATTTCCCGAAATAGACAAGGATTAGCAAATAAATTATAATTTGCCCAAAACATATATATGTTATTATTTGGGAGCTGTCAAGAGATATACTAATTTCCCATGCAAAATATTTTTTCAAAATTACCCAGAACTTACTTTTTTCAGAAATTGACAAGGATTCTCAAAATTAAAAGTAGGAGGCCACCAACGGTCAATATATAAGAATTAAACGACAAAACTGGTAAAAAAGACCGAAAATTTAATAAAAATAAATCGCAGTACTTCGGCAAAATATGCCTTCAAGGCGGTACAAGATTTGAAAGAAGACTAAGATTTGAAAATTTAAAAGCACGCGCGGTGGAATGCCTTATGAACGCGAGCCGTAAAAAGAGAGCTAGAAATAACTACACCGAAAAACTAAAGGGGGAAAAATATTACAGAAATAGAAAATTTAACGGAACGAAAGCTTTTCGTTCAGTCCGGCTGGGAATTCCGTTCCGAATTTGAAAATCAGTCGGTTTTCTTCAGTAACTCTAAAAGGTCGGTCACCGTTAAGAACCTTGAGAACGCGGATAGAAACGGCAGAGATGGTGTGGACGTCGTTGAAGTGTCTAGTTAAATGATTTTTGTCGCGGTTGCTTCTGATATCAAGTCTCGCCGACGTAAACTTTGTCGCAAACTTTACAAGACAAAGAGTAAACGATGTTGGATGTTATACAGGAAAAGGATCCTTTAATATGATAGTTCGATTTAGGGGTTGTAACCACCAAGTCGGAACTAACATAAGCGCATGTGTTGCAACGAGGGCGATTGCATCTCGTGGTGCCAGAATGAGTGCCGGATGGATCATCTTCGGGTAACGAACTAGAAACGAGAATCGACCGAAGATTCTGGTCGCGACGGTAACAGAACCTGGGCGGTTCAGTGAAAACATCCCTCGTGTCTTGGTCGATCTGTAGTAGGTGAAAGTTCTTACGAAGGATGTTTTCGACCTTTCGAACTTGTGGATGGTAAGTTAGAACCACCGCGGGACGATTTGTTGGTTCAGGACGAATTTTGTTTGCGAGTGCTTCGTTTCTAGTTGTCTTGGATGCTCGATTGAGAGCCGATGTTAACATATTCTCGTTGTAGCCTCTTCTCATAAAACTATCGCGCATTTCCAAAGCTTGACGTTGAAAATCGTCGTTGGAGGAGCAAATACGTCGAAGACGTAAAAACTGGGAGTACGGTATGGACCTAGTCGAGTGTCGTGGGTGACAAGAAGATGGTAAGAGGTAAGTGCGACTATCCGATGGTTTGCGATAAATGCTCGTGGAAACTACGTCCCCATCGACAGAGATAGTCATGTCCAAAAAGGATATTGAGACCTCTGATACGCTGATAGCGAATTCCAAAGAGGGGTGCATGTGGCAAAAGGCGTCGAGAAAAAGATCAAGCTCCTGGCGGCTACAAGAGGCGAGCTGGGCGATATCATCGATGAAGCGGGCGTGAAATTCAGGAATAGGTTCCAAGTAACTAGAGAAGAAAAGTTCTTCCGCCCAACCGACAAACAAGTTTTCGTAACTTGGGCCCATTTTCGTACCCATCGCGACACCTCTGACCTGCTTGTAGAACTTTCCATTGAAAGTGAAAGCGTTAAGAGTCAAGACAAGCTCAGCCAATCGGACCAACGTTTCTGTAAGAGGGTAACGGTCGGGACGACGGTCGAGGAAATGTTGAAGCGCTAGTAAACCATCGTTGTGCGGAATAACGTTATATAAAGATTTTATGTCCAAGGTAATGAGCCACCGGTGAGCCCCGATGAATGAAAATTCCGATAACTTACGAAGAGCGTCACTGGTATCCTTCACGTAACTTGGCAAGGCAGCAAAAATTGGCTGCATAATCTCGTCCAGGAAACTCGAAATTAGCTCTGTCGGGCAAGAGCAGGCCGATACAATTGGACGTCCGGGGTTCCCTGGTTTGTGAATTTTTGGAAGGAGGTAAAACCGTGACGTTCGGTAGTTTTCCGCAATATGTTTCTTAGCACTCATTACTCGCTATACACTCGTTAATATGACTTATAACCTGATTTTGAAAATCGGGAGTAGGATCCGTCGGTACTTCCAGATAGAAATTATCATCGGAAAGTTGATGAAAGGCTTCAGCGATGTATAAATCTTTACTCCAAACGACGACAGCGCCACCCTTGTCAGCTGGTTTGATTACAATGTCCGATCTAGCACGAAGAGAACGGATAGCAGCTTGCTCTTCTCTTGTCACGTTCTGGCGATTCGAACCGGAAAGGTATAAATTCTTGAATTCATTTTTGCAGGTCCAAGGATTTATGTTTCGTTGTTACAGGATTTAACACTGATCTTACAGGCTTAATCTTCTGAAAAACATTAGGAGGCCCTGGCGAAGGAGGATGGTGATCGTGAAAATGTGAACGAAGACGTAGACGTCTGTAAAAAGCTTCAAGGTCATGAAGTATCTGGAACTCATCAGGTTGACGTTTTTCTGGTACGAAAGAGAGGCCTTTCGAAAGGACGAGTCGCTCACTTTCTTGTAGAACGAGATCACTTGGTATTGTTACCACGAGTCTTTTCAACTGGCCAGGATCGATATGCTCGGTTGCGAAGTCTGGAACTAGTCTAGCGGTTTTACTCATCTTGATTTCACGCAGATAATTGTAAATAATCCGATTGAAAGATCGGACCAAAACAATCACTGTGTGGTAAAGAGCCTCGTTAAAGCCACAAAATGTTTTAAAGTTTTCGTTTTTACGTAATTGCCTAATGAAAAACGTTGTTCCCAACGGTTTCCGTTTACGTTGTCACGGTAGCATCCAACATCGTTTACTCTTTGTCTTGTAAAGTTTGCGACAAAGTTTACGTCGGCGAGACTGGTCGACGCCTCGCTGATCGTTTCCGCGAACACTTACTTGATATCAGAAGCAACCGCGACAAAAATCATGTAACTAGACACTTCAACGACGTCCACACCATCTCTGCCGTTTCTATCCGCGTTCTCAAGGTTCTTAACGGTGACCGACCTTTTAGAGTTACTGAAGAAAACCGACTGATTTTCAAATTCGGAACGGAATTCCCAGCCGGACTGAACGAAAAGCTTTCGTTCCGTTAAATTTTCTATTTCTGTAATATTTTTCCCCCTTTAGTTTTTCCCCCCTTTAGTTTTTCGGTGTAGTTATTTCTAGCTCTCTTTTTACGGCTCGCGTTCATTAGGCATTCCACCGCGCGTGCTTTAAAATTTTCAAATCTTAGTCTTCTTTCAAATCTTGTACCGCCTTGAAGGCATATTTTGCCGAAGTACTGCGATTTATTTTTATTAAATTTACGGTCTTTTTTACCAGTTTTGTCGTTTAATTCTTATATATTGACCGTTGGTGGCCTCCTACTTTTAATTTTGAGAATCCTTGTCAATTTCGGAAAAAAGCAAGTTCTGAGTAATTTTGAAAAAATATTTTGCATGGAAAATTAGTATCTCCCTTGACAGCTCCCAAATAACAACATTTAAAAATAATTGAAACGAACCTCGACCAAAAATCGAAATGAAAAAACGGAAACTGGTTTTCGTTCAAAGAATTTTTCCACTTCGCTTTTGTTTACCTATTAAAGGGGTATTTTGACTGAAACAAATCTTCATTTATGTTAAAAATAATTAATAACTCTACAAATGACCACCACTGATCATATTTTAGGTGGTTCCTTGCCTTTTTATTCTGGCACTTATAGTTTTCTGGTTTAATGTAACATTTGAAAGAAAAAGAACGAGTAAAGGCAACATTAAAGAGAACAAAGAAACAAAAAGAAAAACATCTATAAATTCAGTTCTCTCTGCGGTGTCATCTTATTTTACTGGTGGTGTGGCCAATCTATTCCCACTCATCAGACAGCGTAAGTATGTCAGTGATTTTACCAAAACCTAATTTACCGCTTCGAGGCATTTTTTTAATTTCAACAGTCAATTTGATAAAACTAGCCTACTATGAAAACGTTAACCACGAATTTTGGGTATAAAAGAACTTTTTTATCGTTATAAATATATAATCATAGAATTATTTATCAATTAATATTAAGAAATTACACGACTTGACGTTAAAGCTAAATTATTGATAACCCCAGCAAAGTCAATTATTCAACTTTTTATAACGAGTGTGATATATTTATGGTAAAAAATAACGAAATGCCTAAAATTAGCGGGATTACCATAGAAATAGGTAATTTACTAGATCAAAAAATATTTTTTTTATTACTAAGCTTTTATATAAATTTACAAAATACAGAAAAATTGTTTAAATTTAATATTTACAAAGACAATTTAAACCATAAATCAATGATTGAAAGTGATTTTTTGTTGGTATGCAGCTGAACCAGTTACTAAATTCACAAACTGATTTCATTTTCAAATATTTTAGAAATTCCAAATTTCTACGTGGGTACATCGTTGTCATCGAGAATGCTATTAAGTTTCTGGATCTATAGTCTCAATATTTTGTATTTTCTATTATCCTGCTATTTCAAAGCCGGTGCATCAGTTTTGGAGTACAGTGAAGTAAATTATATTCCCGATATATTAAAGTACCCAAGATATGTCCCTAAATTGCTCCGTGATGGGTTAAGTCACAAATTGATCAAAAAACAGGTGAATATGAAATAAGCTATTTAAAACAAGCCCCTTGAACAGGCGAAAGTACGATTTTAGGCAGTACCGTGCTAACATAACACGTCCAAAGTTGACTTGTGCAAATTTGTTTGGTAGCGTGCCAAATGAGATTTATTTAAGGTCGTTTGTTTCTAACAATTTAAAGCAAAAGGTTAAGTTCAAAAATTTATTAAAACAACTTGTATCATAATTTAATTTAATTTTACTTAAAAAAGTTTTAAAAAAGGTAAGTACGCATAAGTAGACACAATAAAACCAAATGGTTATCTTTAGTGAAAAGATGTGAAAGTAATGAAAGATAACTTACCATATCCCTAACCTAAAATGTTGCAATTTACAACTACGATTTATAAATTATAATCTATTGTTTACAAGTTGTAAGTATAACACCTTGTTTTAGTCTGATGCAAACTATAAAACCATTTTCATTTTTAAAATGATTTTAATAAAAATATCTGCAAATACCCAGACTTAACCTACTCATGATAGTATTAGTAAACTAGGATGTTTATGGTTTAAACAATTATGGTTATGTAATTAAAAATTAAGAAAGAACTTGAACCGTAAGCAAATTAAGGCAATGGTATAGTGATTTCTGTTATTGATTTATTTCGGTTGCATTTAATACAACAGGAAAAGCCGTAAATGTTTGTTAGCCTAGCTGATCAAAAGGGACGGTAGTCCCTATGCAAGGTCCGGGTGTAGAGTAGAGCACCTACCCGAGCACTTGCTATATTATCTCGAGTCAGAATGAAGCCGATTTTACCCCCTCGTATCTCAAAAACTATAGGTCATATCAAAACAAATGATGCATCGTTTTAAAGGTTACAAGCACGCGACAAACATATACGAATTCCATCGAACAGGGTTGAGGTGACGTTTCGTAGCAATGGGGCAAAGTTAGGCTTAATTTTTCTTCTTCTTCTTTCATCTTCTCCTCGCAGACCGCTCTACAGCAGAAACTACTGAACCGATTTAAATGCAATTTAGTAAACATTATCAAATTAAGCTCCCATTGTTTCCTTCCAAAGCAGAAGTTCATATCTGGTATAGTTCTTGAGCCACGGCGACAAATGTACAGTTCAGCGAGTCGGTAACGGAACCATGGAGTAATAAACTCATAAGAATTACTAAACCGGAGCGACTAGCGATTTAAAAAAAATAATGCAAAAGGTTTGAGGGTTGATTCTAGGTGAAAACGTGGCGATGTGTTCTCGAAGTCTTAAAGGTTAAAATGCCCGCTATGACGGATATACTTGGAACTATGTATGCAACATATTTATAGGTGGATTGTAGGTAAAAAGGGGCGCTGAGTTCGACAAAAATAGTCTCGCGAGTGTCAGGCTGGGGGTTGTCCGCCATAGGGCGGTCAAGGTCAAAATCTCCAATACTAGGGAAATAGATCAAACATTCGAATGCTACTGATTTATAGGTTGTTTCTAACGACGTAAGTGAAACAGGTGCAGTGAGTTCGAAGTGTCTCGCCAGTGTCAGGGAGGGCAGTAAACGATGCCAATGAGTAATAAACACAGTACAAAACCTGTAAAGTTTAATAACAATCGTACAAGCTTATTTATTAACATTAAAAAATTAATTAAAGAGCATAATGACGTCACGTTTTCAAAAAATTAAAGTAAACAATATCTAAACGTACACAATGTTGGCGAACGAGCAAGGCAGTTCTCAATATTCCAAATAGGTGAAAGTTCACTTTCCAATTTTGTTTATAAATATTATTTCCGCTTTTTTACGTTTAAAGGTATTATAATAACTTCACTTCTATTGTTATAAACAAAATAGCGTAAAATCCACCCAAAAACCATTCGTTTAAAAATGGCAAGGTCCTTTAAACGAAAACGTCACGTCCTATATTTCTCTAGGCCATAAAAGTAGTGAAATCAAATAACGGGCCAGATCTGTAATTATATTCCCATAAACGTCATAAACTGGACTTATTTTTCGACAAGTGATGTGCTCTGAAGTAATATGCTAGACCTTGCGCGTTCTAAGTGTTTTACTGAGTTAAAATCCTTTGTACAACCATAAAACATTTCAATGAGAATGGCTAATATTAAAATCACATTGTATCAAATACACCGTTAACTAAATTGGTTTGAAAATTTTCAACGGTTCTTGGGATGTTCGCAAAGCATTCTGGGAAAGAAAGAAACAAACTATTGGCTGAAAATGCTATCTCTCACTCATGCGCTAGAACGTATTTTCGGCTCGATGGCCGAGACAAGTTTTCTTAGCTTAGCTGTAACGATTCTAATAATACCGAATAAGTTACATAATTTACCAAGTTAATTAAAGAAAAAGGTCAATATAAGATAAAACGTTTTCTTAAGAATGTATAAAGAGTGAACAAATCATAAAATTTACAACGTAGCGGACGAAAGGCAAGCATAAATATCAAGAATAAGTTCTTAAAAACGATGTAGATGGCAGCATTACCTAATCACGGGACCATTTTAACCTCCTGACTTTTAAGTTTTCTTTCGTTCTCGCAAAACTTGGCCCGGCTTGTTTATTTTATTTATAGGTGCATATATTGTTTAGATCTAAATATATTATCTACTCTGTTTAGATTTACTCTTTTACCTTAAAAGCATAGTAAACGAGTTTCAATTATCAGAGTCAACATAACTTGGCAGTGAAATAAACGTTGGCACGTGTTTAATTCTTGTCTCGCTCAAAGTACCACCTTGGCCAACCGAGACAAATTAAAAACACTCGATAAAATTACTGAAACTGTCCGTACTAGTGGTACTCGAACATTTCTGTACATTATCGATAAGTGGCGGTGCAACTATTGAAACTGGCAACTTGTCTGCTTTATTTAATTATGGTAAAAGAGCAAATTTAAATCAAGTAGTTAATTGATTAGAAATTTTTATTATAACATAATAAAATTTTATTTAAGCCCGACTAGTTTCGGCTACGTTATTGTGCCGTCATCAGGGGAATGACCCGTTTACAAAAATTCACTTAATTTATAACCTTGTTTTTAGTAGGCGTGGTTAATTAATAATTAAAACAATTTTTTCCACTTATCTAATTTATCAATACCGGGTCCATAGTCGCGATTAAGACTTTTTTTTATCGTTCATTGCTTTTTTTGTGAAATAAGCCTCAGATATATCTAGTTCGTTGCGGGTATTACAGTGTTTTTTAAAGGATAATAGAGTCGAAGTTTATTACATGGTTAGTTTCGGTGGCATGGGTTGCGAGAGCAGATTTTTCTAGTCTTTTATGTTTGACGTCAGCGTAGTGTTCTTTTATGCGTTTTTTGATACTGCGTTCAGTTTAAAGGCAATGTTGCATTTTAGATGTTTTTTTTATATTATTGGCTATTAAAACCGTTGATAAAAACCGCCCTATTGTTTGTATCCCTTATTATCCAAAAATATCTTCAAAAATAGCCAATAATAAAAACATCAAAAATGCAACATTGCCTTTAAACCAATTAATAAAATAACCAGTCGTTTTAAATCATTAAAAGACTTAATAAAAATGGAAGAGAAATCTGAAATATATGCCATACAATGTGAATGCAAGCACGAATACATAGGACAAACTGAACGCAGTATCAAAAAACGCATAAAAGAACACTACGCTGACGTCAAACATAAAAGACTAGAAAAATCTGCTCTCGCAACCCATGCCACCGAAACTAACCATGTAATAAACTTCGACTCTATTATCCTTTAAAAACACTGTAATACCCGCAACGAACTAGATATATCTGAGGCTTATTTCATATAAAAAGCAATGAACGATAAAAAATGTCTTAATCGCGACTATGGACCCGGTATTGATAAATTAGATAAGTGGAAAAAATTGTTTTAATTATTAATTAACCACGCCTACTAAAAACAAGGTTATAAGTGAATTTTTGTAAACAGGACATTCCCCTGATGACGGCAAAATAACGTAGCCGAAACTAGTCGGGCTTAAATAAAAAATTTTATGTTTTATTAAAAATTTCTTGTGCACTTTTAACTCTTTGTTGTTTTAATTTCTATTCAATATATCTGCACAAGTAGCTAATAATAAAAAAAATCTTTAAAGTAGATAATATATTTCGATCTAAACAATATATTTGATACAATGCGATTCTAATATTAGCCATTCTCTTTGAAATGTTTTATGGTTGTACAAAGGATTTTAACTCAGTAAAACACTTAGGACGCGCAAGGTCTAGCATATTACTTCAAAGCACATCACTTGTCGATAAATAAGTCCAGTTTATGACGTTTATGGGAATATAATTACAGATCTTGCCCGTTGTTTGATTTCACTACTTTTATGGCCTAGAGTAATATAGGACGTGACGATTTTGTTTAAAGGACCTTGCCATTTTTAACCGAATGGTTTTTGGGTGGATTATCATTATTATAAGAAGTAAAGCTATATTAAGATTTTTTCTTAAAACTATATAATATGGTATTGTTCTATTTTAATTTGTAATAATTTCTCTTTAACAGGCGCTTTTCCAATTGCCTTACAAGCGTGTCCTTGATTTAATAGAATTTAACGAACCTGCCAGCTTTATCGTTGCAACCGATCTACTGGCCGAAGAGCATTTTGATGACGTTTCAAAAGGTCTCGAGGCTCTTTTAATCCCCAACCTTCTTTACGAAATAGCTGGGAGTTTAATACTCCGAGATATCGAACGAGAAGAACTACAACTTTTTATTTCTAAAGGAGATTATTTATCATTTCCATGCTCTTACTTGGTTCATCAAAATAAATCTTTCTCACTTTTTGAAAATATTAACTCGAGGTAAGTTATTCAGTTGACATTAACACAAATCAGTAAAGATCTAACCTAAAGTATTATGTTTCTGCAAAAACGGTATTTTAAAGCAATACACACAAGGTCCACCATGCACTTAAAATGAATATACATGGGTTTTAGTTTATTTCTAACATAAAATCATATTTTGATTAATTTAGCTTAAACAGGCACATTGGAAAAAATCATCAAAATTCATCACTAAATATATATTTTTTAAATATTTAAATAACTGTTTCAATTTCTTAAAAAAAATTTTCATCTATAATCGAAAATGTCTTAACACACTTCATGTTAAAGCAAAAATATTGTGCGTCATTTCATGGGTGGTTTGGGTTGTCTAATTTATTATAAATAGAAATGGTATTTTCTACCGTCACTTTTGCTTCAAATTTAGACGCTAGCTAAGAAGGGAACACTGGATTGGATCTTATTTCACCGATTTTTGCTTGTCACCGAAAACCAAATAACTATGGTAGACTTAAATTACGACTTCTCGTGAAGCATGTGTTGATTTCTATGTAAACTGAGCGTTATATTTGGAAAATGAAGGCTAAGCAAAATTATGAAGATGCCAAAGTACAAAGACAATAATTACTTCAATTTCCCAATAATAGACGTCAAAAACGGTAAAAGTTAGCTCAGTGCTCCTTTGTATACATTATCGTTAGGAAGCCATCAAATTTACTTTAACGTCGATATAATTTTTAGCATATTAAAATATATACAAGATAGAGAGATGTTTTGCTATATCGTATTGATCTTGAATTTCATTATTATTTATATTTTTGAAAGACATTGAAAGACTACTCAGTGTTTTATTAAAAATTTTACGTATTTACGTATTTATATTTTTACAAATGTTACTTTTTGCTAATGTCTTAATTTTTTTTTCTGAACAGAGTCTTAAGAATTTTCGAAACGAAAACATTTGAAAATATTTTTATGGACCTGCGATACAATGTTTATGACAAACATAAGTGGGAATATCCTCGGCAATATGATATGTCACTAAAATTATCAGATGTTTATTTTACTCTTCTGTTCTTAATGACATTTTTAAGCGCAGTTGCCATGGTTTTATTAATTGAAATACTTTTAAATTTCCGCAATAAAAGAAAAGAAAGATTCAAACACCGAAGAAAGCAATTTTGGCGCCGTAAAATCGTTTTCCGATACAATATTTAGCTAATTAAAAAACAAATCGAGAATTTCCAATAATATATTTCGTGATATATCATGCTTTAGATACGCTAGAAGGTATTTAAAGCATTCTTATTTCTTAAGTTTTAAATATGGTTAGTAGATTTGTATTTTCTAACAAAAATGGTCCATAATGATATTAATCAAAAACTAGCTAGAGCCCTTTCTTATTTTAAAACAAAAATGTTACATGAACCCAGTCAGCCCTTAAAAATTGTCAAATGTAACTATTGGCAAAATCCTAAATCTTTATGTACGTTAAAGTTTGAAATTAAAATAATGAACTAGCTAATAATATCGTTATAATAAATTTCTCTTGCATATCACTTAATTTGCTTGACGTTCCGTTGCCTAAGTATTTTATTGGGTCGTAAGACCAATAACGCAGACCCCGTTTTGAATTCAAGCTACGCAACACAGCAATTGAAACAACTCACCTTTTTGCGTACAAGAAGAATAAGAAGCCGAAGATAAAGAAGATGAAAGTTGTTTTGGCAAACTAATTCAATAAAATAAAACATATCACGGCTACGTAGCTATGAAATGCTTGTGGTGCTTAGATGTCTTTTCGCTACTAAGACTGGAAAAGGGTGGAAAACGGCCCTTAGTGGCTTTAGGTTAATAAAGCTTGTTCCGGGAAGCTAGCTGCCTCCCTGAACCTTGATATGCAGACTATCATTCTTAAGAAAATGTCATCAACCATTTTCGTAAGGCTTAATAGTGCATCTAACGTCTGAGGTAACGTCATCGATAAAGTAGCTAATGACGTTAATCTTCACGTTAGTCATTAATACGGTTGTAAAAGGTCCGATAACATAGTTTTCATTAAAGCTTTTGCCTGGTCCGAGAGCTTTTTTTAAATTCTAGTGAAATTCTAGCATGAAGTTTAGAATATCCTCAGTAAACTACGGTTGATTTTGAGTTAGTTTTCTTTTTAATAAATTATACTTGGTTATTTAACTGTTCTTATCACACTTAAATCTGAAAATCTTAACTTTATATATAAAATATTATAAGATAATTACCACAATGCTTTTATAGTAATCTTTTATATCGTTATTGCTAATTGATGGTAAATTTTTAAAACATTTACTATAGCCTTTAATTGGGAAAATTAAGCCACGAGTATAGCGGTCCATTTTCTTCGGAATTGTAAATTTCAGACGACGTTGCTGACAACCGATTTGAAACGACCAAAAATCACCGTTAGCGCCATCTATTTCTAACCGGTGTTAATATGTTTTCTGTGGTAATGGAGTTCCCCAAACTGCCCCTTTAAATGTTTCTTTCCCTCAAACGATACCAGTAAAGGTCTATTATTATTAGTAGGTTATATTTTTCGTTACAATCTGAAATTTAAATAAATCAATACTGTGTCACGCAAATTTCCAATCAACGAATAGAAAGTGTTGCAAATTCCTCTCGTAAAGTGTGCCAAAAGTATCACAATAGCGGCATAGTAACCGGGGGGATAACACCTGTGTTATTCCCAGCCCCCAGAATTATTTTGAACCATTATGAAAAAGATAAATTGGTCGTTTAAAACTTTTAACAACAAAGAAAGAGCTAATTCAAATTCAGCTTTCGAGTTTTGGTGAAATTGAAATAAAATTTCAAAATTTTTGTCCACTTTTATAATATCATATATTGTGGAGCTTCACTCGCAATGTACCCCTCAAACTCAAAAACGTTCCAACGCCCCTGTATCACAATATAACAAAACGAGACATGTTAAAAACTTTTTCACTGTAGTCTCGATCTAAACGGTTAAATCTGCGATGGAATTGTCTCTTCTGTACTAGCTCCGTTTCTTCACGAATAAATTTGCGACGAAGACTTTTGCTCCAACGTCCGTATATCATTTCATATACCACATTGAAACAGACGATTCTTAAAATTTATAAAACCACAACTTAAATAACAGTAATAGGATTGGCAACTTATCGTAGGCTTCAAAAGTTATTATATTTATTGCAAAGGAAACTAGTAGTAAGAGAAGGCTGCGTTGCAATTGAGATTTATTAACTTATTAACGAGACGGTTTCAAAACTGGAAATACCACCCTTGGCCCAAGTCATCTGGTGACATTTATTGCCTTTTATTAAGGTGGTCGAGTTAAATTGCGTAGGAGGGTGGTGGCAAGCTTTTCATGCCACGCAGAAGATCCTCTCAACGTGTTAGCTTTTAGAAAGGGAGCTCTATAAACAACATGTTAAAATTACGACAACTGTGTTTCGAAGACTGGTCAAATAAATGCTGCTTTCCAATTTCTGGTGGATGTTTTGAAGGCTAGAGGTAATCTGAGTCAAAACAAATGAGTAGAAATCTCCTAGCAATGTTTTGGGATCGGCCAATGAAGTTGTCGCCACAGTGATTATAATTGAAGGAAAGAGAATCCCTAGTAATCCTCCAAATGGTGAGCGAGACAGCACATCATCTGGTACCGTTCTCGCTGAAGTCGTTTGAAACACCGCGATCGTCAAGACATCGAAGTAACAGATTCCCCACGAAACCAATTTTTTGGAGTAAATCGTAAATTTATGAATGACTCGATCTGGTTCGCATAATTGACGGGATACATTTAACCCGTTGTTGACGGTGCCCTAGCATTTTACGTCAACTAATTTTATAACAGGTCCTTGAAAGCCTGGAGTCATAACAAATATATATTATCAAAGTTATGACTACAGGCTATCAAGGACCTGTTATAAAATAAGTTGACGTAAAATGCTGCGGCATCGTCGTAATAACAAATATAAATTCTCATTGATATAGCTTAATACCCACACCCTTTAATTGTGGTGAAGTGTTTAAGTATTGTGGATTGCTTTCATTTTATTAATTCATTTCGGTTCCTCTATGTCAGCTAGAGTTGCCTAGTAGGTAATATTTCGGAATAGTTATTAGTGTAAGAAATTAATTGTTATGGATCTAAAAAGAATAAAAAAGTAAAGCAGTAACTGAATTAATAAATAAATAAATAAATAATAATAATCAGCTAGACTAATACCCAAGGCACCACCTTAGGCCTAAGTCATCAAGCGAATTTGAAGCCTTTAATTCCGGTGGCATTAAGAAATGCAAACAATTATGTTCAATATTAAAATAATGATACGGAATTATAGTCAAGACACCCTGAACGACCTACTGCCCAATCATTTGCAAACAATATTTGGTAGATGCCCAACGTCTCTATAAGTTCTAGGAGTTCAACAAGTAACCCAAAAAAGAAATATCTATGGGTATTCATTGCGTGTTTAGACAAACATCGAATCCTTATAAAACAGAAGTTGCAACTCAAAATATTGATTATATTAATTTTTTAAATCATTACAAGGCCTACTACTAAAATGTGTTTCAAGTGATTGAGTGATTGTAGAGGCTCATATATTTGTAGAAATGTCACTAGAAGTAAAATAGTTAAACGGGGTACAACCTACAACTGGTTCTTTATGACATACCATCACAACAAACCGCTAAGCAGGTTGGATATTAGGGTGGGTTAAAATGGTAGTTAAATTGCATCACTTTTTCTTTTTAAATTTCTGATTCAACTTTTTTGAATAAATGTGATCATATTGAAGTGGCGTAGGGGGAAGAACGAAGCTGTGGAATGGTTATGATAAAAAAAAGTCCACCAGTTTCACTGGCATACAACGCCAAAGGTATGAGCTTTGAAATATCAAAAGTCAGTGCCATTTTTTCATCCCACTTTTGTTCATTTTTAGTCCTTTAACAGTGTTTTGAACCAAACGACTTCAAAGCGCCAGCAACCTAGAAGCTCGACTGATCGATTATATGTACTACAGATTGCAGTTCAGCATCGAGATCTCTACTAAATTGCTATCTGGATATTAAATCGACGTCTCGCTGATCTAAGAACTGGAATACTACTTTTGTCGGACCTTGGTTCTGCGGTTGTTTTAACCTAGACGGTTAAAAAACATTAAACAAACTGGCCAGTCCTATTCCCAAAGGAAGGTTTCGTTTGAAAATGGGGGTGGGGGGATGTGTGGTAAACCCGACGTTAGTACCAGCTATGGCCAAAAAGAAATATTTATTTTCGAGGTTTTTCCGTTAAAATTCAATTTTTGAAAGTTCATCTGCTCTTTTAAAAGTATATTTTGGCCTAATTTCAAATTAGACCTTCAACGCTAACCAAAATAAAGATATTATTACCTTTTAACTGATTTATTTTGATCCATGATGGTTTTCCGTCTATTTCAGTTTCTTTTAAATAATTATCGATAATCCATTGAGGTTAACAAACAAATATAAGAGATCAAATGAATATGTGTTGAAAGGCCGTTCGATCTGAACGTTTGTTTGGTTGCGTGGCGAGGTTTTTCCATTCACCTCTATTGAAGCTTGATGCCGGAATCGCCAATATCCGGTGGGCTTTTCTCGTCACATATTTATTATGAAGAGGGCTTTATTGATATTTAAATACTCTAATGGAAAATGCAAATGACTAAGAAATACAATAGTGTCGTCCGCATACAGAAATTTAAGATTCTACAGGTACGATCTTTTATATAGATATTAAAAAAAGTGGTGATAAAATTGATCCTTGCGGGACACCAATTGCTATGACGTCAGATGTTGATGTAAAATTGTTGACTTTGGTGCAACAAGTCCGATTTGCTTAATAACTTTTGACCCAATACAGACCCAGGCATTTGATCCCTACGCGGTCAAGTTTTTTAAGTAGGCGTTCGTGAGGGATGCTATCAAAAGCTATAGCTATAATTCTGTATCTAAAAATAGATCTAAGCAATATAATCCGCTGTCTAGTGCGTTAAGTATCGATTTGTAGACCGCTACGATAATCGAATCGGTCCCAATTCCCGATTTAAACCCGAATTGATATTTCCATAAAAGAGAGTGTTTTTCGCAAAATAAATTAAGAATTCTTATTGGGGGGGAATTTATAGCCACCTCCGTTTCCGCCAATGCCGTTTGTTATTCCTCAAAATTTAGTTTCGCTTCCCCCAAATTCGGTTTCAGCACTGTTTTAGGATATACCCGCTTTACCAAAGTATTATAATAATTTTAATTAATTCAATGGATTTCCAATTTCTCCTTGTCTACCTTTACGAAAGTTTTGGCGTTGTCGCTTATGACAACGTTTGCTAGGCTTCGTCTAGGAAACCATTCTTTAAAACACGAGTAGAAACGTACCAGTCGAAAGTGAGGAAACTAACTCCAAGGGTCCAAGTGTAGTGCCCTCGTAACTCCGCAAGTAAATAAACAAACGTATGCCTTGCCCAAAATTTTATCGTTTTTATAATATTGGCAACCCTTGACGTAGAGAGGCCCTAGAAAATATTCTCCAACTTAGAATGGGTTGGCTTCTTTATTTCGAACTTAAAGCAATGGCGCCATAGGTGCGTAATGTCTACGACACACCGTTTTAACCAGCTGTCTTCCCGAAATCACCCAATACCCTTCCCGTACCTTCGTGATTGCACACTCCCTTGAAAAACCTTTTCGGGACTTTTTCCCACTATTAGCTTCGCTAAACGTTGCTTTTTATCTAAAATTACTGGATTTCTCTGTTCCTCTAGCAACGTGGATTGACTTAGGCGGCCACTTACTCGTAAAAGTTCCTGGGGTCCCAACCGAGGAGAAAGCGTCGCTAACTTGGATTTCTTGGAGATGGGTTTCCCTGTGGTTAATGCTTCCAATTCTTTTCCAACATTCCTCTAGCCCAACTTTTTTCGGCATAGGTCATTCTTCCGCCGTTACCGGTCCAACCCTTTTTCTACGTTTCCTTACGTAGAAATCTACGAATATAATGACGTGAGCCGCTATTATTAACTACATTTAAATCCATGATTTTATACAGCCCCTGTCTTTCACCACAGCTGGTCACCATTACGGTCTATCTCTCTCCTCTTTCCATATTGGGTTCAGCTGGTGGTCAGGTATTTTAGGCCAGAATTATTTCGGTTATTTTAAACAGTGGGCGCCTTTTGCCCAAAATTTATTTATAAATAATTTTTTCCCTGAAATTCCTCGAGCAGTCAGATCCGCGGGATTGTGAACTCCCCGACAGTGACGCCAATTGCTTACGTTTGTGAGTTTCCGAATTTCCGCAACGCGATTTGCGATAAATAACGGGAATTCCTTCATATTCCCCTTTAACCAATGTAATGCAATACTGGAGTCAGTCCAGAGGCACATTTTAATCCCCTCTTCCCCTCGTTCAAATATTCATTGTACGTAATTTAGTAATCTAGCCCCCATCGCGCACCCCATTAACTCTCAACGAGGCAAGGTCAACTCATTCCCCTTTAGAGCAGCTTCCCAGCCTTTTTCCGTGACGAAAGACACGCTCACCTCCCCAGACTTCGTTATGAATCTTATATAAATTACCGTGGCGTACGCGAGCAACCTAGCGTCGCAAAAGGCGTGAATTTGTAAACTTGCTATATCCTGATTTCCACGGAAATAATCCCTAGGTTATTCTACCTTTTCCAAAGGTGGTATTTCGTTAATCCACGCTATAAATTCTTGATTGATTTCTAAGGCTAGGCTATCATCCCATTTTTGGTCTTTAATTCTTTAATTTTCCATAATTTTTTTTAATACTTTTGCCAGTACCTTCACCCCATCTTCTGTAATTTGAGCTGCGGAAGTATCCAGTGAACTATTTCCTCCACTCCATAGCGCCCTAAGTTCCGCCAAGATTGTTCGCCATTTTCTGAACCTCATACTCGCGCTTTCCATTAATTTATTAATTTGAACCGATATTTTGAAGGGTGATTCTAATTTCGTGGTGCCACCTAGTAGATCAATGTGCTAAGCGGTACATTTATACTTTTTTAATTCGTTTTATAATTTGTAATACGAAAATACGTTATGTTTTTTTTTCGTATTTAGTACGTTTTGAAAATTTATGATATAAAAATACGTTTTGTTAGTTTTTGGCATATATTTAGTACTTTTTTACCACTTCAGTATCCCTTTAATTTAGTTTTTTTTTATTCAAACTTCGCGCCAAATTTAAAAAAACAACGACATTTTTTTACATAGATGGCGCCCTAAGCGGAAAATTGAAAAGTACGTTTTTCCAAAAAAAATACTTGGAAAGTACGTTTTGCGATTGGAGAAAGTATGTTCCCGAAAACGGCCGGAACAACACATCATCATCTACATAAATATTTTCATCGATAAATTTGACTACCCTGTCCGCGTTTTTAACCGATTTGTGGAA